>NW_020263337.1:0-2559 GCF_003255815.1 Theropithecus gelada | reverse complement strand
AGCCCAACCCAGCCCAACCCAGCCCAACCCAGCCCAACCCAGCCCAAGGGCCCTGAGACAGGCCCCTAACGAATCGTCTACAAACTCTTGAGACAGGCTTGCCCTGACAAATCGTCTGCAAACTCCATCTTCCATTAAAAACAGTACCGAAAATGAGCACATTACCACTTTTTAAAAATTACTGTAAAGTGGACAGTGTTCAGTTCTGTGAATTTCAGCACAAATATTCCCATAATCATCACACAAGCAGAACAGTCCAACAGCCCCAAACCCACTCACGGTGCCTCATAAGCATACCCTCCCATTCCCAGCAACCACCCTCTGTGTGTTCTCCCATCCCCCGGGTCTGTTTTTTGCGAGTGTTGTCGCAAAATACTCGCAAAAATCACGATTTCCTGGGCATCGTGCTTGGAGGTGCACCCAGGGTGTCCTGTGATCCACAGCCAGGCCTCGGGGCTGCTGGGTATTTATTATTCCACGTATGGCTGTGGCACATTGTAACCTGTTTTGGGCAACTATAGAAACCGCTATTAACATCTGGACACAGTTTTTCTTAAACATCAGCTTCTGTTTCTCTAGGTTAAATACCCAGGATTGGGGTCACCGGGCCCGACGTTTGTGAGTTCAGTTTTGTAAGAAACCGCCAAGCTGTCTGCACCGTGCTGAACCCCAGCATCGCTCAGGAGTCCCGACTGCCTGTCCTCACCAGCACCTGGGGCTGTCGGAAGACCTTAGTCAGGCGCTCCAGCAGGGGTGGGAACAAATTCACTGTGGCTTCGGTGCACATCTCGGTGCAACCAGTCACGCTGAAGGTCATTTCACATGCTTTCGGGCCATCCTCCCGTCCTTCTCAGCGAAGCATCTGTTCAGGTCTCTTCCGCTTTTAAGTCACGTGGTTTGTTCTCTGTCATGAGCCGTGGGAGTCCTGTGCATTCTGGATACGAGTCCTTTGCCGGCTGCATGGTTCATAGACATCTTCTCCCCATCTATCGAAAATGTGTCTCTTCAATTCCCTAGGGGTGTCTTTTATATTAGAAGTTTAATTTTGATGAGTCTTACCTACTTGTTTTCTTCCTTGATTATGGATCATGGTATGGCTAAGAGCTCTCACCCTAGGTCTCGACAATATCCATTTCTTCTACAGGTTGTGTAGTTTGGTATTTTACATTCAGGGCTATGGTCCACCTTAATTTTCATACAGGAATTTCTCCCTGTTTCACTCTTTTGCATACGGCTGTCCCATAATTCCAGCACCATTTGTTGAAAAGACTCAAATTCCACTGAACTGCTTTTGCGTCTTTGGATCTGTTCTGGACTCCACTCTGTCAGCTGACCCGTGTGTCCGTCCTGAGCATAATTTATGACTTTAGTGGCTGTCTCTGTGAAAAAAGTAATTCTGTCTGGAAGCAAAAACCACATTAGAAATGCTCTAAATAAGATTCTTCCTGTTGTCAGGCGAGCAAAGCCACTGCCCTAAGCAGAGTTGAGGCCTCAACAGCTCCCAGACACAACCTTAACACACAATGGGGAAGGGAATTCATTTCAAAGGCCACAACCTGAGACCAGCATAGCCATGAAAACTGCAATAATTTCACAACAGAATGAAATTCATAAAGAACTGCTGAGAAGCGTGTGATAAGTTACATAAATCACTGTTCCTTAAATTCTGATGGTTGACTAGAACAGAAATAGCTTCACGGTACAGTTCAAACAGGAGAAAAGTAGGTAGGGGTGGTTTCCACACCACACAGGGCCTGCAGGAAAGGGACACTCTTCCTCTAAACGGGAGATCCCGGGAGTGATGTGATAAACCATGGTGAGAGGCACGGAACTGTGCAAGCCGGAGTCGCGGCCTTGGCCCCACCACGGAGCCTGTGTCCATGAACGACGAGGCTCAAATGTCAGGCCGGGGCAATCGAGGCAGTTATCAGGGGACAAGAAAACGAGCGCACGGTGGAGGCAAAGGTCTGAAATTGCGCGGCAACTTCGAGTCAAGTGGGATAAACTGACTCAAAATACAGGTTCCAAAAACCATCACAGAGAGCTGTTCCTCGGCTCTGGAAAGGCTAAGTGACTAATGCCCACATCTGCTCCCAGAGACGACCCTGGTGACCCAAGGCCCAGGTCCTCCGAACCCGCGCCGAACCTCAGTGAGGAACTTTGTTGGTATCTTACAGCACATTGACATAGTCCCTTAAAATCTAGTATTTCATCAACAATGCAGGCGCCAGCTTTGACTCATACACATTTCGATTAAACAAGATAATTTACACCCTGACCATGCCAGATAAAATGTTTACTACAATCTTTAAACAGAGCCAGAGGCTACAGTCTGCTCCTACACAACACCATGTCTCTACAAGTTCGATGGGTTTTTACTTTCCACGTCTTCACTTGCCTAGTGCTAGAAAGCAGATTAAAAACAGAAAGAACCCAGAAACACTATTGAATGAGACTCAAATATCTTGCAGTCATCATCCTGATGAGATGTGTTTATTAAACAGAAATGTTGTCCCCTGTAGAAAGCAGCACACATCAACACACACCGATAACTGTCGC
>NW_020263336.1:0-2559 GCF_003255815.1 Theropithecus gelada | reverse complement strand
TATCAAAACTGAGGATGAATGATGATTTTCTGAGGTAGAGAGGCAGAGAGTTATATTTGGGAAAGACTGTGTAGACAGTACAGACAGCTTCAAATATAGGAGTAAAGTTTTGTTAAGTAATTGATAGGTACAGGGTGTTGAATTTTTTTTCTACACACACAGACACACACACACGAGTTGGCCCTGTATATTCGTGAATACCACATCTGTGAATTCAAACCAACCTTGAATCAAATGCAATTAAGCATACAATGTTTATTTTTGTACTGAACATGTACAGACATTATTGTCATTATTCCCTCAGCAATACAAAACTATTTAAAAAGCATTTATGTTCCATTAAATATAATAAGTAATGTAGAGGTGAATCAAGTAGTATACAAGAGATTGTGTATAGGTTATATGAAAATAATCCTTCTCTTTATATAAGAGACTTAAGCATCTAGGATTTTGGTATCCCAAGCGGGTCCTGGAACCAAACCCCTATACATACCTGTTTATCCATAAGGACAACCATATAAAGGACAACTGTGTATGTGTATTTATATGTATAATTTTACACATACAATTATATACTAGTGCTTAATATTATATTTTTATAAATGCTTGATGTAAACAAGCATTAAGTTTCTATGGCATACAGTACAATGTTTCACTTAGTCATCTTCTATCTCTACAACAACCCCCCATGACACAAGTTTACCTATGTAACAAATCTACACTTTTACACCTGAACTTAAAATAATAGTTTAAAAAATGTTATTTTTCAAGATCCTATTGATGACATTAAGTGGACACTTACTGAATTAAGTATTTTAGTGATGTTTAATATAAACTAGTTGTGTATGGATTTATGCAGTCTCATTTTACATTTTTGTTGTTGCTGCTTATGCTTTTTATGTCATATCCAAGAAAATATTGTCAAGTTCAAAGTAATAATTCTCTCATCTTGTAAAACATGTTTGGAATATTCTATTCAAAAAAATTTAAAATTATAGTTTTTACATCGAAATATTTAAGGTAGTTTTTATATACAGTGCAAGAGAAGCATCCTACATTGTTATTTTTTGTTTGGTGGGTAGTCAGTTTTCCAACATCATTTGTTGAAAAGACTATTCTTTCTCCGTTGTGTGGTCATAGCAACCCATGTGCAGGTCATCTGATTATGTTCATAAGGGTTTATTTTGGGGCTTTCTATTCTATTTCATTACCTCTTTGTCTTTATACTAGTACTTTACTGTTTTTATTTCTGTAACTTTTTGATAGGTTTTGAAATCAGAAAATATGATGCCTTTAACTTTATGCTTCGTTTCTAAAGCTATGGTGGCTATTCATGGTGGCTTGAGATTTCATATATATTTTAGATTTTTTTTTTTTAATGTTTCAGTAAAACCATACCATTGTAATTTTCCTAGGGATTACATTGAACTTGTATGTCATTGTGGGCAGTATTAACATTTTAACAACATGAAGCCATCTGACTCTTGAACAAGAGTGGGTTCAAGGGTGTATTGCTTAAGTTCTGCATATTTCGATATATGACGGTTTTCCTTCTGCTTTTAGTTACTAGTTTCGTTTTGTTGTGGCCAGATAGAATACACGTATAGTCTCAGTCTTTTTAGATTTAATAACACTTGTTTTGTGTCCTAATGTAATGTCTATCCTTAAGTGTGTGTCATGTGATTGGGAATATTGTTTATTCTGGTATGGTTGACTGAAAAGCTCTATATATGTCTATTAGATCTAATTGGTCTTTAATGTTGTTCAAGTTTTCTTTTGTATTGCTCTTTTACCTGTTTTTTCTATGTATTATTAAAAGTGGGGTATTAAAGTCTCCCACAATTATTGTGTTGATGTATACTTCTTGCTTTGCTTCTGTCAATATTTACATATTTGGGAACCCCTATATTATGTGCCTATATATATTTATACATGCTGGAGATTCCTGGCAAATAGATGCTTTTATCATTACATAATATTATTCCTTGTCTCTTTTGACAGTTTTAATCTAAGGAGTATTTAGGTTAAAATAACTATGATGACCCTCTCCTATTTTGGTACTATTCATGTGGATTATCCTTTTTCATCCTATTTCTTTTTTTTTTATTTTATTTATTTATTATTATTATTATACTTTAAGTTCTAGGGTACATGTGCATAACGTGCAGGTTTGTTACATATGTATACTTGTGCCATGTTGCTGTGCTGCACCCATCAACTCGTCAGCACCCATCAACTCGTCATTTACATCAGGTATAACTCCCAATGCAATCCCTCCCCCCTCCCCCCTCCCCATGATAGGCCCCAGTGTGTGATGTTCCCCTTCCTGAGTCCAAGTGATCTCATTGTTCAGTTCCCACCTATGAGTGAGAACATGCGGTGTTTGGTTTTCTGTTCTTGTGATAGTTTGCTAAGAATGATGGTTTCCAGCTGCATCCATGTCCATGTAGAAAGCTGAAACTGGATCCTTTCCTTACTCCTTATATGAAAATTAATTCAAGATGGATTAGACACTTAAATGTTAGACCTAATACCATAAAAACCCTAGAGGAAAACCTA
>NW_020263335.1:0-2560 GCF_003255815.1 Theropithecus gelada | reverse complement strand
TGGCTGGATCTCAGCTCACTGCAAGCTCCGCCTCCCGGGTTCACGCCATTCTTCTGCCTCAGCCTCCGGAGTAGCTGGGACTACAGGCACCCGCCACCTCGCCCGGCTAGTTTTTTTTTTTTTGTATTTTTTTAGTAGAGACGGGGTTTCACCATGTTAGCCAGGATGGTCTCGATCTCCTGACCTCGTGATCCACCCGTCTCGGCCTCCCAAAGTGCTGGGATTACAGGCTTGAGCCACCGCGCCCGGCCACGCATTTTTGGTTTTTAAACACCGTGTCTTATTTGTACTTGAAATGGGTAACTGGTTCTCTGGGAAAAAATATAGCCATAAAGCTGGTTCTTTAAAAAAAAAAAAAAAAAGCCGGGCGGGGGGGGGCGAGCCTGTAATCCCAGCACTTTGGGAGGCCGAGACGGGCGGATCACGAGGTCAGGAGATCGAGACCATCCTGGCTAACATGGTGAAACCCCGTCTCTACTAAAAAATACAAAAAAAACTAGCCGGGCGAGGTGGCGGGCGCCTGTAGTCCCAGCTACTCGGGAGGCTGAGGCAGGAGAATGGCGTAAACCCGGGAGGCGGAGCTTGCAGTGAGCCGAGATCCGGCCACTGCACTCCAGCCTGGGCGACAGAGCCAGACTCCGTCTCAAAAAAAAAAAAAAAAATGGGAGTGGGTGCGAAAGAGTGGCTTAGATATTACACCAGTAATGGTTGGGCGTGGTGGCTTACGCCTGTAATTCCAGCACTTTGAGAGGAGGAGGCAGGTGGATCCCCTGAGGTTAGGAGTTCCAGACCAGCCTGGTCAACATGGTGAAACCCCGTCTGTACTGAAAAGATGAAAATTAGCCGGACATGGTGACAGGCACCTTGTAATCCCAGCTACTTGGGAGGCTGAGGCAGGAGAATCACTTGTACCTGGGAGGCAGAGGTTGCAGTGAGCCGAGATTGCGCCACTGGACTCCACCCTGGGCGACAGAGCAGAAACTCCATCTCAAAATAGAGGAGGGGGGGGAAACACCCCGGTAATGGAAACCTGGTTGCGTCATTTGTGATGGAGATGGCGGATTATTTCATTTTTAGTGACAGGATGAATTGGATATGTTTGCAGTATTGATCTTGACAAGGGAAATGGTGAGAACCAAACGTGCCGCCCAGCTTGGGCCTTGCCATTGGCAGAAGACCGTGGCGGGCAACAGACTGGAGACTCGGAGACCGAGGGGAGAATTCTCACGCTGTGACGCTGGTGCAGTCTGTGCTTTTGGACTCCTGCTGGAGGGAGCTGCCTCTTTGCCTTGCAGGCTTTGGTGCAGTGGAGACCTTAGGACCTGCCCCTCCTTGGCACACCTGTGGGTGTGGCGAGCAGTGCCAGGGCTGAGGCACAGGTGCTGAGCCCGGAATGTGGGAGAGCAGAGGCTGCTCACGCCGGCAGGCGTCTGCTCCAGCAGCCGGGGGTTTCCGCAGGGGGGCGGGGGGTTGGTTTTCCTCCTTGAATTTGGGTGGGGAGAGTGTCCTGGGGTGCTGTGTCTGCACTTGTGTTGCTCTGAGGTCAAGTTGTGGCCCCGAGTCCCTGTCCCTCTGCCAAAGTGAGGGTTTGCCCATTTTCAGGTCAGATTTCCCTTGGGTCCTGGTCTCTAGGAGTCGGGCGCATTCCAAGGGGGTGTGAGCACGGTGGACGCGTTTGGGCCTCTTCCTCTCCCCTCAGCTCCTGGGTTTTGTGTGAAGAGCTGCCCAGCGGAATCACCCTCCTTCCTGGTGTTTCATTCACCAGAAATCGTTCTCACTGTGGACTCTTGAGTCAAATGTAATCCAGGAATGGAACGTGCTGTTGCTAGATGCCACACACAGCATCAGGAGCTTAGATGGGGATTATATGATCTGACCCCACACCTTAAAAGTAAAGACTATAGTTGTCAGGCCTCTGAGCCCAAGCCAAGCCATCGCGTCCCCTGTGACTTGCACGTATATACGCCCAGATGGCCTGAAGTAACTGAAGAATCACAAAAGTGCAAATGCCCTGCCTGGAGTTAACTGATAACATTCTACCAGAAATAAGTGAAAATGGCCGGTCCTTGCCTTAAGCGATGATTTTTTTTTTTTTTTTTTTTTGTGAAATTCCTTTTCCTGGCTTATCCTGGCTCAAAAAGCTCCCCCACTGAGCACCTTGTGACCCCCACTCCTGCCCTCCAGAGAACAAGCCCCCTTTGACAGTAATTTTCCTTTACCTATCCAAATCCTATAAAACGGCCCCATACTTACCTCCTTTCGCTGACTCTTTTCAGACTCAGCCCGCCTGCATCCAGGTGAAATAAACAAACATGTTGCGCTCACAAAGCCTGTTTGGTGGTCTCTTCACACGGGCGTGCAAGACCATAGTTAAGGGGATACTGAAGTCTTTGGCAGCTCCACGAGCTTTTTCAGTTTGTGTCAGGACATTTTAGGCAGAAGGAAAAGCTCGCTAAGAGAATCTTACAGAAATGTTTGGTGCAGTGCCATTAACTCGTGGAATAAATGTGTAACTTTCCGTGGCGGCCCTCTGGAAAGAGATGCACTTTGAGTGCACCCT
>NW_020263334.1:0-2560 GCF_003255815.1 Theropithecus gelada | reverse complement strand
GCAGAGACAGAAAGTTAACAAAGATATCCAGGAATTGAACTCATCTCTGCAGCAAGCAGACCTAATAGACATCTACAGAATTCTCCACCTCTAATCAACAGACTATACATTCTACTCAGCCCCACATCACACTTATTCCAAAATTGACCACATAATTGGAAGTAAAGCACTCCTCAGCAAATGTACAAGAACAGAAATTATAACAAACTGTCTCTCAGATCACAGTGCAATCAAACTAGAACTCAGGACTGAGAAACTCAATCAAAATCGCTCAACTACATGGAAACTGAATAACTTGCTCCTGAATGACTACTGGGTACATAACAAAATGAAGGCAGAAATAAAGATGTTCTTTGAAACCAATGAGAACAAACATACAACATACCAGAATCTCTGGGACACATTTAAAGCAGTGTGTAGAGGGAAATTTATAGCACTAAATGCCCACAAGAGAAAGCAGGAAAGATCTAAAATTGACACTCTAACATCACAATTAAAAGAACTAGAGAAACAAGAGCAAACACATTCAAAAGCTAGCAGAAGGCAAGAAATAACTAAGATCAGAGCAGAACTGAAGGACATAGAGACACAAAAAACCCTCCAAAAAATCAATGAATCCAGGAGTTGGTTTCTTGAAAAGATCAACAAAATTGATAGACCACTAGCAAGACTAATAAAGAAGAAAAGAGAGAAGAATCAAATAGACACAATAAAAAATGATAAAGGGGATATCACCACCGACCCCACAGAAATACAAACTACCATCAGAGAATACTATAAACACCTCTACGCAAATAAACTAGAAAATCTAGAAGAATTGGATAATTTCCTGGACACTTACACTCTCCCAAGACTAAACCAGGAAGAAGCTGAATCCCTGAATAGACCAATAGCAGGCTCTGAAATTGAGGCAATAATTAATAGCCTACCAACCAAAAAAAGTCCAGGACCAGATGGATTCACAGCTGAATTCTACCAGAGGTACAAGGAAGAGCTGGTACCATTCCTTCTGAAACTATTCCAATCAATAGAAAAAGAGGGAATCCTCCCTAACTCATTTTATGAGGCCAACATCATCCTGATACCAAAGCCTGGCAGAGACACAACAAAAAAAGAGAATTTTAGACCAATATCCCTGATGAACATCGATGCAAAAATCCTCAATAAAATACTGGCAAACCGTATACAGCAGCACATCAAAAAGCTTACCCACCATGATCAAGTGGGCTTCATCCCTGGGATGCAAGGCTTGTTCAACATACGCAAATCAATAAACGTAATCCAGCATATAAACAGAACCAAAGACAAAAACCACATGATTATCTCAATAGATGCAGAAAAGGCCTTTGACAAAATTCAACAGCCCTTCATGCTAAAAACTTTCAATGAATTTGGTATTGATGGAACGTATCTCAAAATAATAAGAGCTATTTATGACAAACCCACAGCCAATATCATACTGAATGGGCAAAAACTGGAAAAATTCCCTTTGAAAACTGGCACAAGACAGGGATGCCCTCTCTCACCACTCCTATTCAACATAGTGTTGGAAGTTCTGGCTAGGGCAATCAGGCAAGAGAAAGAAATAAAGGGTATTCAGTTAGGAAAAGAAGAAGTCAAATTGTCCCTGTTTGCAGATGACATGATTGTATATTTAGAAAACCCCATTGTCTCAGCCCAAAATCTCCTTAAGCTGATAAGCAACTTCAGCAAAATCTCAGGGTACAAAATCAATGTGCAAAAATCACAAGCATTCTTATACAACAGACAAACAGAGAGCCAAATCATGAATGAACTTCCATTCACAATTGCTTCAAAGAGAATAAAATACCTAGGAATCCAACTTACAAGGGATGTAAAGCACCTCTTCAAGGAGAACTACAAACCACTGCTCAGTGAAATAAAAGAGGACACAAATGGAAGAACATACCATGCTCATGGATAGGAAGAATCAATATCGTGAAAATGGCCATACTGCCCAAGGTTATTTATAGATTCAATGCCATCCCCATCAAGCTACCAATGAGTTTCTTCACGAATTGGAGAAAACCACTTTAAAGTTCGTATGGAACCAAAAAAGAGCCCGCATTGCCAAGACAATCCTAAGTCAAAAGAACAAAGCTGAAGGCATCATGCTACTGGACTTCAAACTATACTACAAGGCTACAGTAACCAAAACAGCATGGTACTGGTACCAAAACAGAGATATAGACCAATGGAACAGAACAGAGTCCTCAGAAATAATACCACATATCTACAGCCATCTGATCTTTGACAAACCTGAGAGAAACAAGAAATGGGGAAAGGATTCCCTATTTAATAAATGGTTCTGGGAAAATTGGCTAGCCATAAGTAGAAAGTTGAAACTGGATCCTTTCCTTACTCCTTATACAAGAATTAATTCAAGACGGATTAGAGACTTAAATGTTAGACCTAATACCATAAAAAACCTAGAAGAAAACCTAGGTAATACCATTCAGGACATAGGCATGGGCAAGGACTTCATGCCTAAAACACCAAAAGCAATGGCAACAAAAGCCAAAATTGACAAATGGGATCT
>NW_020263333.1:0-2560 GCF_003255815.1 Theropithecus gelada | reverse complement strand
TTCGTGTATCTGTTTGCTAGCCTTATTTCTGTGGAATCTGAGAACAGATATTTCGGATCCCTTTGAAGACTATAGGGCCAAAGGAAATATAGGGCCAAAGGAAGACTATAGGGCCAAAAGAAATATTATCCGTTAACAAAGAGAAAGAAGCTTGCCGAGAAATTTCTTTGTCTTCTGTGAAATCATCTCACAGATTAACAGCTTTCACCTCAAGAAGCCTTTTGCTAAGACAGTTCTTCTGGAATTGGCAAAGTGATATTTGGAAGCCCATAGAGGGCTATGGTGAAAAAGGAAATATCCCCAGATGAAATCTGGAAAGAAGCTTTCTGAGAAACTTCTCTGTGTTGTGTGACTTCCACTCACAGATTTACATCTGTATTTCGTGGTTCTCTTTGTTAGCCTTTTTTCTGTGGAATCTGAGAACAGATATTTTGGATGCCTTTGAAAACTATAGGGCCAAAGGAAATATCCTCCGATAACAAAGAGAAAGAAGCTGTCTGAGAAACTTCTTTGTGTTCTATGAAATCATCTCACAGAGTTACAGCTTTCCCCTCAAGAAGCCTTTCGCTAAGACAGTTCTTGTGGAATTGGCAAATTGATATTTGGAAGCCCCAAGAGGGCTATGGTGAAAAAGGTAATATCCTCAGATGAAATCTGGAAAGAAGCTTTCTGAGAAACTGCTTAGTGTTCTGTTAATTCATCTCACAGAGTTACATCTGTATTTCGTGGATCTCTTTGCTAGCCATATCTCTGTTGAATCTGAGAACAGATATTTCGGATCCCTTTGAAGACTATAGGTCCAAAGGAAATATCCTCCGATAACAAAGGGAAAGAAGCTTTCTGAGAAACTTCTTTGTGTTCTGTGAAATCATCTCAAAGAATTACAGCTTTCCCCTTAAGAAGCCTTTCGCTAAGACAGTTCTTGTGGAATTGGCAAAGTGATATTTGGAAGCCCCCAGAGGGCTACGGTGAAAAAGGTAATATCCTCAGATGAAATCTGGAAAGAAGCTTTCTGAGAAACTGCTTAGTGTTCTGTTAATTCATCTCACAGAGTTACATCGGTATTTCGTGGATCTCTTTGCTAGCGTTATTTCTGTGGAATCTGAGAACAGATATTTCGGATCCCTTTGAAGAGTATAGGGCGAAAGGAAATATCCCCAGATAACAAAGAGAAGGAAGCTTTCACAGAAACTTCCTTGTGTTCTGTGAAATCATCTCATAGAGTTTCAGCTTTCCCCTCAAGAAGCCGTTCGCTAAGACAGTTCTTGTGGAATTGGCAAAGTGATATTTGGAAGCCCCTAGAGGGCTATGCTGAAAAAGGAAATATCCACAGAAGAAATCTGGAAAGAAGCTTTCTGAGAAACTGCTCTGTGATGTGTGACTTCCACTAACAGAGTTACATCGGTATTTCGTGGAGCTCTTTGCTAGCCTTATTTCTGTGGAATCTGAGAACAGATAATTCGGATCCCTTTGAACACTATAGGGCCAAAAGAAATATTATCCCTTAACAAAGAGAAAGAAGCTTTCCGAGAAACTTCTTTGTCTTCTGTGAAATCATCTCACAGATTAACAGCTTTCACCTCAAGAAGCCTTTTGCTAAGACAGTTCTTCTGGAATTGGCAAAGTGATATTTGGAAGCCCATAGAGGGCTATGGTGAAAAAGGAAATATCCTCAGATGAAATCAGGAAAGAAGCTTTCTGAGAAACTGCTTAGTGTTCTGTTAATTCATCTCACAGAGTTACATCTGTATTTCATGGATCTCTATGCTAGCCTTATTTCTGTGGAATCTGAGAACAGATATTTCGGATCCCTTTGAAGACTATAGGGCCAAAGGAAATATCCTCCGATAACAAAGAGAAAGAAGCTTTCTGAGAAACTTCTTTGTGTTCTGTGAAATCATGTCACAGAGTTACAGCTTTCCCCTCAAGAAGCCTTTCGCTAATACAGTTCTTGTGGAATTGGCAAAGTGATATTTGGAAGCCCATAGAGGGCTATGGTGAAAAAGGAAATATTCTCAGATGAAATCTGGAAGGAAATTTTCTGAGAAACTGCTCTGTGAAGTTTGACTTCCACTCACAGCGATACATCTGTATTTCGTGGATCTCTTACTAGCCTTATTTCTGCGGAATCTGAGAACAGATATTTCGGATCTCTTTGAAGACTATAGGGCCAAAGGAAATATCCTCCGATAACAAAGAGAAAGAAGGTTTCTGAGAAACTTCTTTGTGTTCTGTGAAATCATCTCACACAGTTACAGCTTTCCCCTCAAGAAGCCTTTCGCTAAGACAGTTCTTGTGGAATTGGCGAAGTGATATTTTGAAGCCCATAGTGGTCTATGCTGAAAAAGGAAATATCCTCAGATGAAATCTGGAAAGAAGCTTTCTGAGAAACTGCTTAGTGTTCTGTTAATTCATCTCACAGAGTTACATCTGTATTTCTTGCCTCTCTTTGCTAGCCTTATTTCTGTGGAATCTGAGAACAGATATTTCGGAACCCTTTGAAGACTACAAGCCCAACAGAAGTACCCTCCGATAAAAAAGAAAAAGAAGCTTTCTGAGA
>NW_020263332.1:1358-2560 GCF_003255815.1 Theropithecus gelada | reverse complement strand
GGTGAAAAAGGAAATATCCTCAGATGAAATCTGGAAAGAAGCTTTCGGAGAAACTGCTTAGTGTTCTGTTAATTCATCTCACAGAGTTACATCTGTATTTCGTGGATCTCTTTGCTAGCCTTATTTCTGTGGAATCTGAGAACAGATACTTCGGATCCCTTTGAAGACTATAGGGCCAAAGGAAATATCCTCCGATAACAAAGAGAAAGAAGCTGTCTGAGAAACTTCTTTGTCTTCTGTGAAATCATCTCACAGAGTAAAGCATTCCCCTCAAGAAGCCTTTCGCTAAGACTGTTCTTGTGGAATTCCAAAGTGATATTTGGAAGCCCATAGAGGGCTATGGTGAAAAAGGAAATCTCCTCAGATGAAATCTGGAAAGAAGCTTTCTGAGAAACTGCCTTGCGATGTGTGGCTTCCACTCAGAGAGTTACATCTGTTTTTCGTGGATCTCTTTGCTAGCCGTATTTCTGTGGAATCTGAGAACAGATATTTCGGATCCCTTGGAATACTATACGGCCAAAGGCAATATCCTCCGATAACAAAGAGAAAGAAGCTTTCTGAGAAACTTCTTTGTGTTTTGTGAAATCACCTCACAGCATTACAGCTTTCCCGTCAAGAAGCCTTTCGCTAAGACAGTTGTTGTGGAATTGGCAAAGTGATATTTGGAAGCCCATAGAGGGCTATGGTGAAAAAGGAAATATCCTCAGATGAAATCTGGAAACAAGCTTTCTGACAAATGCTCTGTGATGTGTGACTTCCACTCACAGAGTTACATCTGTAATTCGTAGATCTCCTTGCTAGCCTTATTTATATGGAATCTGAGAACAGATATTTCGGATCCTTTTGAAGACTATACAGCCAACGGAAATATCCTCCGATAACAAATGGAAAGAAGCTCTCTGAGAAACTTCTTTGTGTTCTGTGAAATCATCTCACAGAATTACAGGTTTCCCCTCCAGAAGCCTTTCGCTAAGACAGTTCTTGTGGAATTGGCAAAGTGATATTTGGAAGGCCATAGTGGGCTATGGTGAAAAAGGAAATATCCTCAGATGAAATCTGGAAAGAAGCTTTCTGAGAAACTGTTCTGCGATATGTGACTTTCACTGAGAGAGTTACATCTGTATTTCGTGGATCTCTTTGCTAGCCTTATTTCTGTGGAATCTGAGAACAGATATTTCGGATCCCTTTGAAGACTATAGGGC
>NW_020263332.1:0-1307 GCF_003255815.1 Theropithecus gelada | reverse complement strand
AGTAAGGGCCAAAGGAAATATCCTCCGATAACAAAGAGAAAGAAGCTTTCTGAGAAACTTCTCTGTGTTGTGTGAAATCATCTCACAGAGTTACAGCTTTCCCGTCAAGAAGCCTTTCGCTAAGACAGTTCTTGTGGAATTGGCAAAGTGATATTCGGAAGCCCATAGAGGGCTATGGTGAAAAAGGAAATCTCCTCAGATGAAATCTGGAAAGAAGCTTTCTGAGAAACTGCTCTGTGATGTGTGACTTCCACTCACAGAGTTACAACTGTATTTCGTGTACCTCTTTGCTAGCCTTATTTTTGTGGAATATGAGAACCGATATTTCTGGTCCCTTTGAAGACTATAGGGCCAAAGGATATATCCTCCGATAACAAAGAGAAAGAAGCTTTCTGAGAAACTTCTTTTTGTTCTGTGAAATCATCTCACAGAGTTACAGCTTTCCCATGAAAGGTCCTTTCGCTAAGACAGTTCTTGTGGAATTGGCAAGGTGATATATGGAAGCCCATAGAGGGCTATGGTGAAAAAGGAAATATCCTCAGATGAAAACTGGAAAGAAGCTTTCTCAGAAACTGCTTAGTGTTCTGTTAATTCATCTCACAGAGTTACATCTGTATTTCGTGGATCTCTTTGCTAGCCTTATTTCTGTGGAATCTGCGAACAGATATTTCGGATCCCTTTGAAGATTATAGGGCCAAAGGAAATATCCTCCGATAACAAAGAGAAAGAAGCTTTCTGAGAAACTTCTTTGTGTTCTGTGTAATCATCTCACGGAGTTACAGCTTTCCCGTCAAGAAGCCTTTCGCTAAGACAGTTCTTGTGCAATTGGCAAAGTGATATTTGGAAGCCCATAGACGGCAATGATGAAAAAGGAAATATCCTCAGATGAAATCTTGAAAGAAGCTTTCTGAGAAACTGCTTAGTGTTCTGTTAATTCATCTCAAAGAGTTACATCTGTATTTCGTGGATCTCTTTGCCAGCCTTCTTTCTGTGGAATCTGAGAACAGATACCTCGCATCCCTTTGAAGACTATAGGGCCAAAGGAAATAACCTTCGATAACAACGAGAAAGAAGCTTTCTGAGAAACTTCTTTGTCTTCTGTGAAATCATCTCACAGAGTTTCAGCTTTTCCCTCAAGGAGCCTTTCGCTAAGACAGTTCATGTGGAATTGGCAAAGTGATATTTGGAAGCCCATAGAGGGCTATGGTGAAAAAGGAAATCTCCTCAGATGAAATCTAGAAAGAAGCTTTCTTAGAAACTGCTCTGTGATGTGTGACTTCCACTCACAGAGTTACATCTGTATTTCG
>NW_020263331.1:0-2561 GCF_003255815.1 Theropithecus gelada | reverse complement strand
GGTTTTCAAATCATCAGCATCTTCCATTCTTACCTGTATGTGTTTGTGCTCTTATCAATCAACTCAACATCCACATTTCCTTCAGGCCCCAGAAACTGATGATTTGTGTAATCTTGTTCAACCTCAGAACCAAGTTTAGCAGCATAAGAGGAAACTATTTGATTCTCTTCTGAGCAAATATCTCCTGAAAAGAAAATACTAGACATGTAAGAGGTAAAGAGTTGGAAGAGGCATGGCCCAAAGGACTCCTGGAGGCTGAATTACACAGATGCTGTTGGGAATACAGATATCAAATAAGAACAGAGAGTGACCGGAATATGCGGTTCTGCTTCTTTGAATCCAGACAAGGAAAGGCACAAGAATATTCTCTGTCGTGACTAAAAGTATACCCCAAATTCCACAGGGCTTTCTGGGAAGCCAGGCTAGACAGCTTTGGTGGGAGGCACCGTTTGCTGAGGACTGGAACCAAGGCACCTACATTTCTGCTGGCCCCAAAGAACAGATGACACCTTCTGCTGGTGAGGCAAGTCCAGGTCAGAAAAGGATCGAGCTTTTCTGCAAGGTGAAACAGTGTGCATCCTTCCTAGTCCCTGCTGCTGTCCGCAGCCACCAGGACCATCCCAATTCCCCTGAGCATTTCCGTGCCCCTGCAGTGAGGCTTACATGTCCCCATTTAAACTGCACAGTGCACTGTGGCCGAGGTAAGGAAAATCACTCCTGATCTTCACTGCACAAAAGACTCTAAATTGTCTTCTCCACATAAAATAACAGAACATTTCCATCAATCCATATGCCCTTCAATCCTCTCCCTATTAGTCCATTACCTGATTCTTGTCCCTCTGAAGATTCCTGCTGTTCTGATACACTGGAGGTTGGGATCCCCATGTCACAAAAAGATGAAAAATATCAAGAATTAGCTGATGAAGATGAAGACGATGTTATTAAAAACTAGAGCTGCACCGTCCAGTAGAGTAGCCGCTACCCAGATGTGTGGTTTAAATTTGTATGAATTAAACTTAGGTAAACTTTGGTTTCTCAGTGGCACCATCCACATTTCAACTTCTCGAACACCTACATGTCACTCACGGCGACAACACTGTGTAGCAGAGAATGGAACACTCCTGTCATGACAGAAAGTTCTCTTAGGACGGATCTAGACTATCAAAAAATAGAAGACATTTTGAATGAAGATATCTTTATCCAGATTTATAAATAATGGAGCTAAGGTGCTCCCTAGAGCCAAATATATCTTGGCATCTCTCTCTCTTCTCTTTGTCCTGTGCTCATGTTCAACGTGCACACAGCCAGCTTCTCTGGCTTAAATTGATTGCTCCAATTGGTATCATATTATGTTGGAATCAAAGACTGAAGCAGTAATTCACCAATGCACAAAATGCATGCATTTATATTCCAAGTTAATTCCAAACTTGACCACACCTGGGAAGCTTTAAAAACCACCCAATACCCAGGTCACAGCCCACACCAATTGAATCAGAAGTCTGGAGGTGGCACCAAAGCATCGGGGCTTTCAAAGACTCACAGGTGATTCCAATATTAGCCAACATGGGCTCCATGATCTACAGGGTGAGCCAGTGGTGTGTCAGGCCCCTGGAGAGAAATCTGCCCTAACACAGGCGATCCCTTCTGGAGGAAGGCAACCAACTCCATCAAATTCTCTGCCTTTGATCTATTCCTCGAGGCGTCTGTTTATTTCAACGTGAAAGAGACCAGCAGAAAAATTGACACGTGGATTAGGTTTAAAAAGAGAAGGTACCTGGAGAAGCGGGATGAAGAGAAAGGCTTTACAGCGCTTTTCTCAGAAGGGTTGTGTAGGCAAGTCAAGCATGGAGAGACCCTTGGCCTGACATCCTAAGACTGGTTGCTGCTTGCGGCTACACATTTTGCTGTGGATTCGGGTAGCTACAGGCAAAGCAGCAAGAGTAAACATGCCATTTTATACTCTCTCTCCTGGTGCATGTGCATGCTGGAGACTGCCTGCTGAGGAGGGGTTTAGAAGGTGGGAGGAAGCCAGCGCAGAAATGCAGACAGCGCATCCCAGATCATGAGAGCCGACGGTTCCATTTTCAGGGACTTTGCAACCAAGTTGTTCCACACAACCATTAGTCTAAATTAAACGATACAAGCTAGCATTTAAATCAATCATATTAAAAACAAAAGTAATACATACGAAAACATAACCAATTTCCAGTCATTTTTCTACACTGTCCAGCAGTCTATGCCCTTGAGGTTATTTATGTCTATTGTATCTGTGTGGTGAAAGTAGGATGAGCGACTTCTGCACATGTCCTCCCAACTCCTTCATCAGGGGCTTCACGTTGGTAGTTTGAAACCTGCCACGATGGGATATTCAACCCTTGGAAACTGGCATACCCTACAAATAGATCCATTCTCCCCTCCCTGGTGTTAAATCTCAGGACTCCACTGCGGTCTTCAGCCTCATCATCAGCCAGTTTCCTAGAGAATTAGGTTGGTTTTAGGCATTGGGTAACAGTTCAACCAATAACCCACTGGCCTTTGATTGCATTGCTCATTGCCTTTTT
>NW_020263330.1:0-2561 GCF_003255815.1 Theropithecus gelada | reverse complement strand
TTTTTTTTTTTTTTTTTTTTTTTTTTTTTTTTTTTTTTTTTTTTTTTTATTTGAGACGGAGTCTTGCTCTGTCGCCCAGGCTGGAGTGCAGTGGCACGATCTCGGCTCACTACAAGCTCCACCTCCCGGGTTCACGCCATTCTCCCGCCTCAGCCTCCGAGTAGCTGGGACTACAGGCGCCCACCACCACGCCCGGCTAGTTTTTTGTATTTTTAGTAGAGACGGGGTTTCACCGTGTTAGCCAGGATGGTCTCGATCTCCTGACCTCGTGATCCACCCGCCTCGGCCTCCCAAAGTGCTGGGATTACAGGCTTGAGCCACCGCGCCCGGCCCCTTTTAAGTCTTTTCATGTGACCTCAATTTTTCAAATGTTTTTTCCCTCCGGTATCTGTCTATCCTTAAAAATTGGCAAGTTTCAGAACAATTCTTTTATGAACTAATGTAAAAACTGTAAATGTTTTCACATGAAGGCACAATAAAAAATTACCTAGTTTGAAAAAATTGTTTAAGTAGGCTCTGCATAGTCTTCAGTGATTACCTAACTAATTTTTACTAGAGTTAGAAGAGAAAACCTCTAGCAGTAGCTTCCTTACATATTGGCTTTTAGAAGGCAAAACCATTTTTATATTCTTTCCCATATTTTACTGATACATTTCTAATCACAAGTTTTTGAAAAGGTTAATGGAAATTGCAATGCTTTATTGTCATGATGCTTAAATGATTTCTTTTTCAATAAAGAGTATGTTATTAAAGAGAAAAATGATTTTGCAACCCATGCATTAAAGTATGCAATGCCATCTGTCTTAAGTCTGGGTAATCAATGGTGTAAGTGAGGCCAGTTTATTTCTCATAGATTTACTAGCATCACTGCATAAATAGCCATAATGGAATTGATTTCTTAGGCTGAAGCAGCTTTTATCACATACAAGGGTTTGATGATGATTGTATTAAATGTTGGCCTTTGATTAGCCTTAGTCTTTCTTGGTTACAGGGGTCTTAGAAGCTTCATGCTTAAAGATTGAAAATGCAGTGTTCTTGACATTCAAGTGTTTTTTATATTAACTACTTGTTCTTATTTTTTACTTCCTAGACAAGCTCTTATGTTCCATGTATCTTGACTGTTCTGTATCTCAGTAAAGTTTTATGGCTACCATAGGCACCTCCCTTGTGATCACCTGAGAGGCACAAAGAATAACACAGTGAGTTAGAGCATAAGATTTGAACCCAGACATGTGTGCCCAGGTTTGAACGCCGGGCCCTTTACTGCTGCCTGCATGACCTAGACATGTAACTTTACTTATGCAAGCCTCAGTTTTCTCATCTTAAAAATACGTATTAGAGGCTGGACACAGTGGCTCACACCTGTAATCCCAGCACTTTGGGAGGCCGAGGTGGGTGGATCACGAGATCAGGAGATCAAGACCATCCTGGCTAACACGGTGAAACCCCGTCTCTACTAAAAATACAAAAAATTAGCCAGGTGTTTTGGCATGTGCCTGCAGTCCCAGCTACTCAGAAGTTTGAGGCAGGAGA
Source organism: Theropithecus gelada (assembly GCF_003255815.1). Classification (NCBI taxonomy): domain Eukaryota; kingdom Metazoa; phylum Chordata; class Mammalia; order Primates; family Cercopithecidae; genus Theropithecus; species Theropithecus gelada. The sequence continues at coordinate 1,028 of NW_020263330.1, read as the reverse complement.
ATCTCTTGAACCCGGGAGGCAGAGGTTGCAGTGAGCCGAGATTGTACCACTGCACTCCAGCCTGGGCAACAGAGCGAGACTAAAAAAAAAAAAAAAAAAAAAGACATAAGCAAATTCTTCTTAGATTGTTGTGTAAAACAAAACAAATAGTGTATTGATTGTACTCGGCAAGATGCCAGACATGTGGGCAAATGATGAGGAGCAATTATTATTGTCTGCTATTCCCATTGTTGTAACTACTACTGAGTCAAATCATTTAAAGTCAGTATAGGTATTCTCTGTTTAAATTCTCTCCCCGCCCCCCCCTTTTTTTAAAATCATAGATCCCCCTTCTCCATGGCTAGTTAGTAGAACAAACTGGGGATGACACTTATTATATTAATGTAAAATGATTTTTCTGCAAATGATTTAAAAATCGCTAACTGATAGTGTGGAGAAGACCTACCTTCCAGGCTGATCTAGCTCCAAGGAACATCATGAGGGCAAGGAAGTCTTTGTCCCACCCAATGCCATGTCTCTAGAGCTGTGTCCCTTAAACTGACCTCCAGTCCCTGTACATTATTCTGATCCTGGTCTTAGAAGGTGACTGGCAGCTTCGTTTCTATTGCATTCCTCCTGCCACCCCTCCATCCCCTGAAAAATGCAGTGGGCTGTGTCAGTGTAAATCAGCTCCTCAGATACTCCATCCAGCAGCCCGTGTCTTCAGTGTTCGAGATCCTGGCTGAAAGCAAGTGTCTGCTTACAGATAATTTGTCGCTTACCTGAAAAAGCTTCTACACCCTGCAAAATCTAATTTTTCCAAATATTTTCGAATGCCGACTCATATTTTAAGCCAAGCAGCTGACAGACATTTACCTGTAGGCTAACTTAATCAGATTTTAGCCTAGTCAGAAGCCTAGCCAAGGAAATAAACTTCCTTTGTGAGCACAGATTTTTAAATCCATGGAAAAATATGCCCTAGAGCCAGTGTGATTTTTTTTAAAAAAAGGATTTGCTAAGTGATCACCCAGGAAATGTGTGTGTTCGTC
>NW_020263329.1:0-2562 GCF_003255815.1 Theropithecus gelada | reverse complement strand
AGAGTGTCAGATGATTTCTTCTCCACTTTCCTCTCATGTAAAATGTTTGGAAACAGAAAAATATTTTGGCCAAGGTGGCTCACGCATGTATTCCCAGCACTTTAGGAGGCCGAGGTGGGCGATCAGTTAAGGTCAGGAGTTCAAAACCAACCTAACCAACATGGCAAAACCCTGTCTCTACGAAAAATACAAAAATTAGCTGGACGTGGTGGTGGACGCTTATAAGCCCAGCTACTTGGGAGGCTGAGGCAGGAGAATCGCTTGAACCCGGGAGTCAGAGGTTGCAGTGAGCTGAGACTGCACCATTGCACTCCAGCCTGGCGACAGGGCGAGACTCCGTCTCAACAACAACAACAAAAAAATATATATATATAAAATATAAAATACACATTTAAAATTACTACCTGTAGATAGTATTTGAAGTCATGGGACTGACTGTAGGTAGAAACAAGAGAAGGCAAGAAAAGTTTTTATATTTATACTTATATATAATTATGTAAAATTAATATACATAATTATAATATATAAATGTATCATATAGGCTGTGCACCGTGGCTTACACCTGTAATCCCAGCAATTTGGGAGGCCAAGGTGGGCAGATCACCTGAGGTCAGGAGTTCGAGACTAGCCTGACCAACATGGAGAAATCCCATCTCTACTAAAGATACAAAAATTGGCCAGGCGTGGTGGTGCATGTCTGTAATCCCAGCTACTCAGGAGACTGAAGCAGGAGAATCACTTGAACCCAGGAGGTGGAGGTTGCGGTGAGTCCAGAATGCGTCATTGCACTCCAGCCTGGGTGACAAGGGTTAAACTCCATCGCAAAATAAATAAATAAATAAATAAAACAAGAAATATGTATTTATATCTAAATATATAATTATTATACTTAAATGTGTATATACATACATTTATTATAAATTTATTAATATATGAAATATATTTATTTCTGAGACAGGGTCTGGCTCTGTTACCCAGGCTGGAGTGCAGTGGCACTATCATAGCTCACTGGGGCCTTGAACAGATGGCTCAAGCGATCCTCCCATCTCAGCCTCCTGAGTGGCTAGGATTGCATGCACACACCACCATGCGTAGCTAATTTTAAAATTTTTTGTAGAGACAGGGTCTTCCTTTTTTGCCTAAGCTGGTATTGAACTCCTAGGCTCAAGTGATCTTCTTGCCTCAGGCTTCCAATGTGTTAGACGTGGGCCACTGCATCTGGTCTAATGCATTTTTTAATTTGCGAGTTTATATTATTTAATATTTTGAAGTACTGAATGTGTTGAACAACCAAGTTGCAGAATTCCCGAACAATGGACGGTCAGCTGTCATGTCCTGGTTCAAATCGTCCCAGCACACCAAGGCTAGAAACCTTTCAGCCAACTTCCACTTATATCTCCCGGGGCAGGACAATGTCACTTGGCCAATCTCCACTAAGAGGGACTCTGGAAAGGCAAGAAACTATTCTGTTCTCTATAATGGAACCTGATCAGGGAGGAGGCAGTTGGGAGGGCCAGCTGGGCCCTCCAACCAGCAGCGTCCACCATCGACCAACTGCCCTAGAGCTACACCGTGCTGGGCATTTGGGGCACTGTTATGAGCAAGAGTTCCCATTTTTCTTCTCATGGGACCTTCATGCTAGTGGCAAGAGACTTTTGTTTTCTTTTATTTTTTGAGACAGTTTTGTTCTTGTCACTCAGGCTGGAGTGCAATGGTGTCATCTCGGCTCACTGCAACCTCTGCCTCCTGGATTCAAGCAATTCTCCTGCCTCAGCCTTCGGAGTAGCTGGGATTACAGGACTGCACCACCACGTCTAGCTAATTTTTGTATTTTTAGTAGAGATGGGGTTTCACCATGTTGGCCAGGCTGGTCTGGAACTCCTGAGCCACTGTACCCAGTCAAGAGGGAGATTTTAAATCAATAAGTAGAATTGTGATGAATGCCAGAAGGATGAATGTGTGTGATGGAGAGGGGACCTAAGTTATTGTCTCACATTTTAACACTTTCATAGGCAATAACTAAAAATGTAGAAGCTTAAAACAACACACACCTTAAAGCCAATTTTGGCAAGCTAGGAGTTGAGCACATTTAAGCGGGTCCTGTGCTTGGGATCTCATGCTAAGCAGCTGGGCTGCATCCTCATCTGAGGCTCCCCCAGGGCAGAATCCATTTTCAGGTCCGCTGAGGTTACTGGCAGAATTCGTTTCCTCAGACCCGCTTGGCAAGGGCCCAGCTTTTTGCTTCCTTGCTCACGGGGCCCCTCCAAAGGTTTTTCTCAGCACAGCATCTCCCTCCGGCAGCACCTGAGGAGGGTGTGCGAAGGTGATGCACTGTGACAGTGACATCCCATTGCTTTTGCCAGGGCCTATGGCTTAGAAGCCAGTCACCGGTTTTGCTCGTATCTAAGGTCAGGAAGACTATGCAAGGACATAGGTCATTGGGGGGTCAGTCATTTAAGGGTGTGGCTGCCACCACAGAACTTGGTGAGAATTTAAGGGTTGGTAGGAGCTGGCGAGGTACAGGGGTGAGGGTGTGTCAGGCAGGGGTGAGGGCATGGAGGG
>NW_020263328.1:0-2562 GCF_003255815.1 Theropithecus gelada | reverse complement strand
TGGGCACGGTGGTTCACACCTGTAATCCCAGCACTTTGGGAGGCAGAGGCAGGCAGATCACAAGGTCAGGAGTTCGAGACCAGCCTGGCCAATATGGTGAAACCCCATCTCTACTAAAAATACAAAAATTAACTGGGAGTGGTGGCGGGCGCCTGTAGTCCTAGCTACTCGGGAGGCTGAGGCAGGAGAATCACTCGAACCCAGGAGGCGGAGGCTGCAGTGAGGCAAGATCGTGCCATCGCACTGCAGCCTGGGTGACACAGCGAGACTCTCTCTCAAAAAAAAAAAGAAAAAGAAAAAGAGAATGTAGAACAGGCAAACGCGGCCCAGACCTCACCGGATCCCACTTCTCTGCTGACCACATCCAAGTCAGGAGGGCAACAGGGGTGGCGTCCTTGGCCTGATGTCACTGTCTGTCCTCTATCTGAACCCTGAAAACCAAGCTATCTTCCCCCCTCAGCAAAGCCGACCTCAGAATGTCTAAACTGTCCCCTCCTCCCGATCCCCCGGGACCAGCCCTGTGCAGGGCCTGCCCCTCAGGCCTGAGGAGTGTCTGGTGGCTCATGCCTGTAATGAGCGCTTTGGGAAGTCAACGTGGGAGGATGGCTGGAGCTCAGGAGTTCGAGATCAGCCTGGAGAACGTACTGAGACCCTGTATCTTAAAAAACAAAACAAAACAAAAAAGTTGGTTTTTGTTTCCAGACGGAGTCTCAGTCTGTCGCACAGGCTGGAGTGCAGTGGCGTGATCTCAGCTCACTGCAACCTCTGCCTTCCTGGTTCAAGCAATTCTCCTGCCTCTGCCTCCCAAGTAGCTGGGATTACAGGTGCTCATCACCACGCCCGGCTAATTTTTGTATTTTTAGTAGAGACAGGGTTTCACCACATTGGCCGGACTGGTCTTGAACTCGTGGCCTCAGGTGATCCGCCCGCCTCGGCCTCCCAAGGTGCTGGGATTACAGGCGTGAGCCACCAAACCCGACCAAGTTTCTTTTCTTTGTTTTTGTTTTGTTTTGTTTTTAATTAGGCATGGCGGTCCCAGCAAACTTGCAAGGCTGGGGCGGGAGAATCCCTTGAGCTCAGAAGTTAGGACTGCGCCACTCCGCTCCAACCTGGGCGGGAGGACCAAACCCAGTCTCAAAAACATTTCAAAAATTAAAAATAAATATTAGAAAGGACACTGCCCGGGCTCAGCCTTCGCCTCCAGACGCGGCTGCACAGGAGCGCTTCCTCCTCCTCCCGGGCCTCCTCCGCCCTGGCCCTCCTGGGTCTCCCTGGTCCCCCCCGGTTCCCCCTTCCTCCAACCCCGCGCCCCCAAGCCCGTTGACCTTTAACCTCCTCCGGGGCCCCAGCTCCCGGGCACTCAGGTGAAGGAGGGTGCAGGGCGCCGGGGCTTACGCCATTCCCAACGCCGTGCTTCCGGGCGCCTCTCCCAACGGTCGCCGGTACCTCTGCTCCTGGAAGCCCCAGCGTCCGTTGTCGGAGAAGTCGGCTTGGAAGCTTCAGAGGCCCTGGAGCTCCTTGCGCTCCCGCGACGCGCTCTCCCCGTACAGCATCCGGCCCAGCAGCGCCTGCGCGCAGCCAGACAACAGTCCCCCAAGAACCGACCAGGACACCGCCACCAGCCAGGTCATACTTCCCGCTCCCTGTCTTGGCAGCCAGTCTGAGGGGAAGGAGAGCGGCGCGGGGGAAGCCCTGCGGGCCTGTAGCGTGACGCGCCTGCGGCGTGAGGCGCGTGAGGCCGTGTGCGCCATGTTTGTTGAGGGCGAGTGCCAGGCCTGGAGGGGCGGGGCGGCGCCAGGTGCTGCCCAGTAGGACCTGTGCTGGAATCCAGGAATAGGCCTTTGGGGAAGAGGGACCCCCACCCTCAGCTCCAGCCAAGAAGAGCGTCGTCTGCTCCCCATCCCAGCAGAGGATGGACGATCCAGCGCCACAGGGCAGGACAGAACCCGTGAGATTGGTGGCATCACCGTTTGTTCAAGGGGCACCTCCACTTACTTTCCCCAGCAGGAATTGGAGCAGGCCCCAGGGGAGCCTCTTCCATGACTGCTGGATGCAGCCTCTTGCAGGGATGCACCTCCTTGGGAGGCGGTCGTAGCCTTGACCCTGGACCTCTGGGACCCCGACCCTAACCAAGGGGACAGAAGCTCCTTCTTGGCTTTGAAGATACAGGGAGAGAGGCCAAGTGCAGTGGCTCACGCCTGTAATCCCAGCACTTGGGGACGCTGAGATGGGCGGATCACTTGAGGCCAGAAGTTCGAGACCAGCCTGGCCAAAACGGCGAAACCCCTTCTCTACTGAAAATACTGAAAAAAAAAAAGAAAGAAAAAGGAGCCAGGCATGATAGCAGGCACCTGTAATCCCAGCTACTCAGGAGGCTGAGGCTGAAGAATCACTTGAAGCCAGGAGGCGAAGCTTGCAGTGAGCCGAGGTCACACCACTGCAGTCCAACCTGGGTGACAGAGCAAGAATCTATCTCAAAAAAAAAAAAAAAAAATTGCAGGGAGAGGGTGCCCTGCGGGACCCCACTTTACTCCAGTAGGGAAGGCACCGTGTGGAAGGGTA
>NW_020263327.1:0-8715 GCF_003255815.1 Theropithecus gelada | reverse complement strand
CAGGAGCTGCAGAAGAAGGCGGAGCACCAGGTCGGGGAAGATGGGTTTTTACTGAAGATCAAGCTGGGGCACTACGCCACGCAGCTCCAGGTGGGTGTGGGCTCTGGGGTCACACTTAATTATCTTCCCTCAGGGGTCTTCTTCCTGTAGAGACTTTCTTTCTCTCCTTCAGTCCAGCATTGTTGAGTTATATGTACATGCATAAGGTTCTTGTCGTTTGGTTTTGGTCTTTTTTTTTTTTTCACTTTTTATTTGAGAATAATTTCAAACTTCCAGAAAGTTACAAGAATCATACAAAGATTCCCCACATATGCCCATATTCACCTATTGTTGACTTTTATGTTGTCATATACTCCTCGCTGTCTCTACACACACATGTTTTTCAGTCACTGGAGAGTAAGTTGCATACCTTGTGTCCCTGCACCAGTAAGTACCTCTGTGCATTTTCTTTTTTTAATTTTTATTTATTTATGTATTTATTTTTGAGACGGAGTCTTGCTCTGTCACCCAGGCTGGAGTGCAGTGGAGCAATCTCAGCTCACTGCAACCTCCGCCTCCTGGGTTCAAGCAATTCTCCTGCCTTAGCCTACCAAGTAGCTGGGATTACAGGCGCCCGCCACCATGCCTGGCAATTTTTTTTTTTTTTTTTGTATTTTTAGTAGAGACGGGGTTTTGCCATGTTGGCCACGATGGTCTTGAACTCCTGACCTCAGGTGATCCGCACCTCAACCTCCCTACGTGTTGGGATTATAGGCATGTGCCACCATGCCCGGTCCCTCTGTGCATTGTCTTTTTTTTTTTTTTTGAGGTGGAGTTTCACTCTTGTTGCCCAGGCTGGAGTGCAGTGGCATAGTCTCGACTCACCGCAACCTCCGCCTCCCGGGTTGAAGTGATTCTCCTGCCTCAGCCTCCTGAGTAGCTGGGACTACAGGTGCACGCCACCACACCCATCTAATTTTTGTATTTTTAGTAGAGATGGGGTTTCTCCATGTTGGTCAGGCTGGTTTTGAACTCCCGACCTCAGGTGATCCACCTGCCTTGGCCTCCCAAAGTGCTGGGATTACAGGCGTGAGCCACTTTGCCCGGCCCCTCTGTGCATTTTCTAAGAATGAACCTTGTCTTGTGTGGTTATAATAGACTGATCAACTCCACTAAATTTAGCATTGATATAATACTTTTAGGTACTCTTCTGGCAAACATGTCCTTTAGGGTATTTTCCCGCTGCAGCCAAGAATCCAGTCCAAGACCACATACTGCATCTAGTCATCATGCCTCTTTAATCTCCTTTAATCCGGAACCGTTTTGCAACCTTACTTTGTCTTTCATTGCATTGACATTTTAAAATAATTAATGTAGGCTGGGTGCAGTGGCTCACACCTGTAATCCCAGCACTTTGGGTGGCCGAGGCAGGCGAATCATCTGAGGTCAGGAGTTCAAGACCAGCCTGACCAACATGGTGAAACCCCGTCTCTACTAAAAATACAGAAATTAACTGGGTGCGGTGGTGGACACCTGTAATCTCAGCTACTCAGGAGGCTGAGGCAGAAGAATCGCTTAAACCTGGGAGGCGGAGGTTGCAGTGAGCCGAGACCGTGCCATTGCACTCCAGCCTGGGTGACAAGAGCGAAATTCCATCTCAAAAAATAATAATAATAATTCATGTACCCCCTGCTTTTTAAAGATAAAATGTTCCTCATTTGGGGTTTGTCTGATGTTTCCTCATGATTACGTTAACGTTGCACATCTCCGAGCCGACTTTTAAATATAGTTGACTGTCCCACATCCGTGGGTTCTGCATCCTCCGATTCCACCAACCGCAGCTCAGAAATAGGAAAAGAAAAAAAGTAACAATACAACGATTTAAAAAATACAAAGATATGACAGAACAGCTATTTATATAGCATTTCCTTTGTGTTAGATAGTATAAGCAATCTATAGGTGGTTTAAAGTGTATGGGAGGATTGCATGGGTTCTATGCAAAATGATGCCATTTTATATAAGGAACTTGAGCATCTGCAGATTTTGGTATCCAAGAGGGTCCTGGAACCAGCCCCCACAGATACCAAGGGACAACTGTAGGTGACGCTGTGTCCTTCTCGGGTATCACATCCAGACGGGCAGTGTCCCTCGTCCCCTCATTGGTGGTAGTAGTTTTGATTGCCCAGTTGAGGGTGGTGTCCAGTGTCTCCTCTGGCGAAGGCTTTTAAAACTTATTTATTCCATTTTTAAGAATGTTCCCCAGATACTTTAGGCAAATTAAGATGCAAAAAATAAAACAGCACTTTGAGAGGCCAAGGCCGGTGGATACCTGAGGTCAGGAGTTTGAGACCAGCCTGGCCAACATGGTGAAACCCCATCTCTACTAAAAAGACAAAACTTAGCCAGGCATGGTGTCGGGCGCCTGTAATCCCAGCTACTCGGAAGGCTAAGGCAGGAGAATCGCTTGAACCCGGGAGGTAGACGTTGCAGTGGGCCAAGACTGTGCCACTGCACTCCAGCCTGGGCAACAGAGTGAGACTCAGTCTCAAAAAAAAAAAGGAAAAAAGAAGTAAAACAGTCTTACCTTTTCACTGTAATTGGGTTTCCATGATGTGCCTTCTTATTCCTGTTGGTGTTGGAGGAACAGTGTCTCCTGTGATTCACGAGGTCCCTCAGGAGGCTCCCCATCCTGAGGCATGGTTAGGGCCCATAGTATGGAATGGCACAAATTGATGTCTGCTGTTGGATTCTTTCAGAACACGTATGACCGCTGCCCCATGGAGCTGGTCCGCTGCATCCGCCATATATTGTACAATGAGCAGAGATTGGTCCGAGAAGCCAACAATGTGAGTGTCCCATATGTGTGGGGAGGGCAGTCGGGAAGTCTCTTCTTACCCACCTCCCTCTGGACCCACCTTTGTCAAGGTGACTCAGGGTGCACTACTGGTGTCTCTTTAAAGAGAGCATCGTCCTAAGGGGCACAAAAGAAATAGGAGATGTGACTGACTGCAGCCCAGCACTTTGGCAGGCTGAGGCAGGCAGATTGCCTGAGCCCAGGAGTTCGAGAGCACCCTGGGTAACATAGTGAAACCTTGTCTCTACCAAAAATACAAAAAAAAAAAAAAATTAGCTGGGCACGGTGGTACATGCCTGTAGTCCTGACTGTTCGGAAAGCTGAAGTGGGAAGATCCCTTGAGCCCAGGGGATAAAGGCTGCAGTGAGCCATGATCACACCCCTGCACTCATGGGTGATAGAATGAGACCGTGTCTCAAAAAAAAGAGAAAAAGAAAAGAAATAGAAGATATGGTCTTTGATCTTAACTGATTTATAACCTTGATGAGATTGCAACCACAAAACAATATGAACAAGTGCAAAGTAATTTAACCTCAACTGAGTAATTTTTTAGTAAAGGCGTGCTCATATTCAGGTGAGAATACTTAGGAAAGACTTTTCCCTAGCCCTGAATCAGGTGTGGAAGGAGTGGTCTGACCAGGTCACTTACAGGGCTGGGTCCACAGAGACCTTGTTTATGCCTCCCCCATCACTTCATCCTGGGGTCTCCAGGATGCCTGTGAGAGCTCTGGCCTCTTCCATGGTGGAAGCAAATGATTCCATCATGAGAATATCTTGAGTGAGGACACAGATGATGTGTATTCACACGGCCCTGCTCCCCATGGCTTCCCTAATGCTTAATGCTGTCCTTGCATTGGGTCAATGAGTGGAAGAGGAATCACTCCACCTCCTCATTAGTAGGAAAACCCACGTGACACTGGAACAGGTTATGTTCTAGTCTCTCCAAAGGTAATTCAATGGACCCCGTTCAGGATACTCTGGTGGAGGTCAGATCTGAAATGGAAGCTTCTCCCATGCTTTGTGATCTGAACCGTGATCTGTCCGCTCCCCTGTTTCTCACTTTTCCCACTCCACCCTGTGTCTCACAGATGACGTTTGCTATTCCTCCCGACTCAAAATTTACCTTTTGGGGTCTTAGCCCAGTTGCAGGATCTGGCATAGGCTTTTCCTGGGGATTAAGGCCTCAGGCTTCCTCCCATTCCCACCACCTTGCACTGCCCCCCATCTGTTCCCAGGGTAGTTCTCCAGCTGGAAGCCTTGCTGACGCCATGTCCCAGAAACACCTCCAGATCAACCAGACATTTGAGGAGCTGCGACTGGTCACGCAGGACACAGAGAATGAGCTGAAGAAGCTGCAGCAGACTCAGGAGTACTTCATCATCCAGTACCAGGAGAGCCTGAGGATCCAAGGTGAGGCGCAGTGGAGGCACAGTGTGCATCCTGAGGGTGGGCGTGGGGACTGGAAAGCAGCTCCAGTGGGGTTGGGAGAAAGCCCATTTTCCATTCGGAGGCAGCAACCTTTCTCTGAGTAGCAGGGATTTATTTGCATTGAAGACAGTACTGAGAGGATGAGATTTAGGAAGGGGAGATGGCAGGGCGCCTGCCCTTGAGTACGTGTCTCACTCAGGTCCCCACATCCAGGAAGCTTCTGAGCTGCCACAGAAGACATTTCCTCTTTTGAGAAGGAGCTCACAGTCTAAATAAACACTAGCAGGCAATACTTTTGTATATAGTAGGCATATTATAAGGTGAGCGTTACTGAAATAATAAATAGAAATTATATAATTACATGTTTAAAAAATTTTCTGGGCCGGGCGCGGTGGCTCAAGCCTGTAATCCCAGCACTTTGGGAGGCCGAGACGGGTGGATCACGAGGTCAGGAGATCGAGACCATCCTGGCTAACACGGTGAAACCCCGTCTCTACTAAAAAAATACAAAAAATTAGCCGGGCGCAGAGGTGGGCGCCTGTAGTCCCAGCTACTCGGGAGGCTGAGGCAGGAGAATGGCGTGAACCCGGGAGGCGGAGCTTGCAGTGAGCTGAGGTCCGGCCACTGCACTCCAGCCCGGGGGACAGAGCGAGACTCCGTCTCAAAAAAAAAAAAAAAAAAAAAAAAAAAATTTCTGGCTGGGCACAGTGGTTCACGTCTGTAATCCCAGCACTTTGGGAGGGTGAGGCGGGCGGATCACCTGAGGTCAGGAGTTCGAGACCAGCCTGGCCAACATGGTGAAACCCCATCTCTACTAAAAATACAAAATTAGCTGGGCATGGTGGTGCATGCATGTAATCCCAGCTACTTGGGAGGCTGAGACATGAGAATCTCTTGAACCTGGGAGGCGGAGGTTGCAGTGAGCGACGATATCACCATTGCACTCCAGCCTGGGTAAAAAGAGCAGAACTCTGTCTCAAAAAAAAAAAAAAAAAAAAAAATGATAAGCTGGGAGTGGTTTTGCACACCTGCAATCCTGGTGCTTTGGGAGGCCAAGGCAGGAGGATCACTTGAGGCCAGTAGTTTCAGACTAGCTTAAGCAACATAGTAAGACCCTATCTCTAAGGAGGAAAAGAAACCTTTCTAAGCAGGGACGTGTAAGTACTAAGGACCCGTATTTGTAGTAACTGATTTCTAATGTTCTGTGCAGTTATTCACAAAGGTCTTCCTGGAGCAGAGTACACTTAACGCTCCTTAGGTAGCCCTTATGGACAAAGCTCCCTTAGCCTGGTATAAATCCTGCTTAGTACTTAGAGCACAAAGAGCTTCAGTTTGTGGTGAGGCTGTGGAGCCCCACCAGCGCCCCCTCTTGACCCTGTAGCAATTTGGCAGTTTGAGCTTTAATAGTTTCCTCTCTATGCTTCCATGCCCAGCTCAGTCTCAGAGAAGCTTTGGCTCAACCACCCAGCCCCTCCAAACACACACACACAGAGCACACATATACACCACACACACCACATACCACACACACAGACACACACAGCACACACACACCCCATACACAGACACACAGCACACACACACCACACACACAGAGCACACTCACNGACACACAGCACACACACACCACACACACAGAGCACACTCACACTCCACAGACACACAGCATACACACACACTCACCACACATAGCACACACACACACACCACGCACACAGACACACAGCACACATACACACATAGCACATGCTCCTCTAATTCCATGTATGTAGGTTCCATCTTATGTCTATAGTGATATTATTTATTTACTCTTTCTCTTCTCCACTGGAACATAAATCTTGAAGAAGGGACTATATCTTTTATCTGTGTACCCTGAGGCCAGCACAATGCCTGAAACATAAGAGTTATTGAGTAAAGGTTGAAAGGATGATTCTAGCATGTCTTCCTTTTATCTGAACCCATCCTAGACTGGCCCCAGAAGAAGGGCAGCTCCTTCTGAGAATGGAAACAGAAGATTTGGGGCTGTTATTCCTACCCAAGTCCTTAGACTGTCGACAGTATTTCTGATCCCGTGCCTGACTTTTCTGTTTCCTGTGTGTGGTGGTGGATTAGGTTTGGATCCATCATGCAGTGTCTTCTCAGTCCCATTTGTCAAGTTCACTCAGCAGAAACACAGACTGTTGATCCGCTTTTGCCGGGGAAGGCTCAGCTACCTCCAGAGAAGAGGGAAATTGATTCCTGTCTCCCTGGTCTCCTTCCCAAAAGCTTCTGCAAATTTCCAGGAGAGACCTAATTGGGCCCCTTGCATAGGAAGGCTGGGCCCAGGTGTTGGGATCACCACCACCCTCCCTGTGGCTGGGCAGGATTCCCGTGGTAGCCATGCAGACACCTCGGATCTGTCCGTGCCTGGATGATCCTCTTCCTGCTCGATACCTGCAGTGATATTGGAGCCATATTTCTGAGTTCTAGCTCTGGGCTGTTCCTGGCTACATAGAGTTGCTTTTGTCTGTCCCAGCTTGTGCATCCCATGGGGCAGGGCTGGGGTCAGGGTGACATGACCCTCAGGGGCCAGCCAGGAGTACTGAGACATGCTGATGCGCCCATCTTCTGACTCAGCTCAAGCAAGGATGCTGGGCTGTTGAGAAGGAAATGGGAAGGGATTAATAGTACCAGTGTGGTGGAGAGGGGCTGTTGTTGGGAGGGTGGGGTGGGTCTGCTAGTGGTGGCTGTAACTGTGGACATGTCTAGTTTCTTAGGCTGGGTTATTTTTTTTTTTTTTTTTTTGGGAGGGGGGACGGAGTCTCGCTCTGTCACCCAGACTGGAGTGCAGAGGCGCAATCTCGGCTCACTGCAAGCTCCGCCTCCTGGGTTCACGCCATTCTCCTGCCACAGCCTCCCGAGTAGCTGGGACTACTGGCGCCCGCCAGCACACCCGGCTAATTTTTTGTATTTTTAGTAGAGACGGGGTTTCACCGTGTTAGCCAAGGTGGTCTCCATCTTCTGACCTCGTGATCCTCCCGCCTTGGCTTCCCAAAGTGCTGGGATTACAGGCGCCAGCCACTGCGCCCGGCCTAGGCTGGGTTATTGATACACAGGTGCTCCTGTGTTCCATGTTCCCTGTGTCTTACCTATTTCATAGTAATTTTTAAAAGGTAGTGAGGCCTGACTTACTCCCTGCCCCACCATCAATAACTCCTCACAGATGGTGTGGAGAAAAGCCACCTCCCTCCGGCCTCCCTTTCCTGAGAGAATCTTGGTGGCTCTGCATCCCCAGTGGCCCTGGACATGCTCTCCTCTGCTGTCTGTCTGTCTGTCTCCCCTGGTTGGTCGGCTGGGCTAACAGTGAGCCAACCTGGACAAACATGCTGGGCCCCTTCCGGCCCCTCGAGAATCTCATCCTCTCCTGAGGGTGGACTGCTGTGCTCAGGGACGAGACAGAGCTGCCGGGGCCGGGGGCCCCTGAGGAGGCCTTGCTGCGGGAGGGATGGGGCCGAGCAACTGCTTATCTTGTCACCTCTTCTCTCTGTCCTGTTCCCCATTAACCAAGAAGGACGAACCTCACACAGAGCTCACCCATGCCAGGAAGCTTTCTGGCATCTTCCATGTCCTCATGTATTTAATCTTCAAGCGCCCCACTGAGGCAGGTGCCAAGAATCTCCTGTTTTACATGTGGAGAAGCCAAGGCACAGAAAGGAAAGTGATTTGCCCAGGTTCACCCTGGGCACGGGCACACTTGCACCCCAGACAGCCTAGACCAATGCCAGGCTGTGAGAAGAGGGCTGGCAGCTCTGTGCGGCAGGTGGGCAGCAGACAGGCGGGCCTCTTCCCCAGCTGCCCCAGCACCTGGGTACCCCCAGAGGGGACGCTAAGAGTCAGGAGGCCGGCGAGCAGGGCCCAGAGGCACCTCCTGAGGCGCCCATTCATCTTGCCCCCGCTGTCTGTCAGGAACCCTGACTTGCCCTTGATGCAGTATCTGAGCCTGGGAGAGTCTCGCTCCAGAACGGGTGAGTGCGCTTCCCTGGGCCTCCTGTTGGACACTGGGAGGTGACGGTCATGGTTTCCTATCCCTTCCTCTAGCTCAGTTTGGCCCGCTGGCCCAGCTGAGCCCCCAGGAGCGTCTGAGCCGGGAGACAGCCCTCCAGCAGAAGCAGGTGTCCCTGGAGGCGTGGCTGCAGCGCGAGGCACAGACGCTGCAGCAGTACCGCGTGGTGAGTGGGGTCCTGGCCTTCTCCTGGGTGTGGGTGCCATGAAGTCAGTCTCTGGGGACCTGAGGGAGGGCTGGGGCCCGGATGAGAGCAGAACCTGGGAGGGCAGGAGGCATATTTTTCTGGGAGCCATGCAAGGCAGAGCAGCTTGGGGAGAGGAAATGGCCTGGGCCCTGCTCTGCCATTTCCCAGCGAGGCCCCGCAGTGTTCTCTGGGAGCCCAGAAGGGGCTGCTCTCCTCCCTTCCCTC
>NW_020263326.1:0-2562 GCF_003255815.1 Theropithecus gelada | reverse complement strand
GCAGGGGTTGCAATCCTAGTCTCTGATAAAACAGACTTTAAACCATCAAAGATCAAAAGAGACAAAGAAGGCCATTACATAATGGTAAAGGGATCAATTCAACAGGAAGAGCTAACTATCCTAAATATATATGCACCCAATACAGGAGCACCCAGATTCATAAAGCAAGTCCTTAGAGACTTACAAAGAGACTTAGACTCCCATACAATAATAATGGGAGACTTCAACACTCCATTGTCAACATTAGACAGATCAACGAGACAGAAAGTTAACAAGGATATCCAGGAATTGAACTCATCTCTGCAGCAAGCAGACCTAATAGACATCTATAGAACTCTCCACCCCAAATCAACAGAATATACATTCTTCTCAGCACCACATCGTACTTATTCCAAAATTGACCACGTAATTGGAAGTAAAGCACTCCTCAGCAAATGTACAAGAACAGAAATTATAACAAACTGTCTCTCAGACCACAGTGCAATCAAACTAGAACTCAGGACTAAGAAACTCAATCAAAACCGCTCAACTACATGGAAACTGAACAATCTGCTCCTGAATGACTACTGGGTACATCACGAAATGAAGGCAGAAATAAAGATGTTCTTTGAAACCAATGAGAACAAAGATACAACATACCAGAATCTCTGGGACACATTTAAAGCAGTGTGTAGAGGGAAATTTATAGCACTAAATGCCCACAAGAGAAAGCAGGAAAGATCTAAAATTGACACTCTAACATCGCAATTAAAAGAACTAGAGAAGCAAGAGCAAACACATTCGAAAGCTAGCAGAAGGCAAGAAATAACTAAGATCAGAGCAGAACTGAAGGAGATAGAGACACAAAAAACCCTCCAAAAAATCAATGAATCCAGGAGTTGGTTTTTTGAAAAGATCAACAAAATTGACAGACCACTAGCAAGACTAATAAAGAAGAAAAGAGAGAAGAATCAAATCGACGCAATTAAAAATGAAAAAGGGGATATCACCACCGACCCCACAGAAATACAAACTACCATCAGAGAATACTATAAACACCTCTACGCAAATAAACTGGAAAATCTAGAAGAAATGGATAATTTCCTGGACACTTACACTCTTCCAAGACTAAACCAGGAAGAAGTTGAATCCCTGAATAGACCAATAGCAGGCTCTGAAATCGAGGCAACAATTAATAGCCTACCAACCAAAAAAAGTCCAGGACCAGATGGATTCACAGCTGAATTCTACCAGAGGTACAAGGAGGAGTTGGTACCATTCCTTCTGAAACTATTCCAATCAATAGAAAAAGAGGGAATCCTCCCTAACTCATTTTATGAGGCCAACATCATCCTGATACCAAAGCCTGGCAGAGATACAACAAAAAAAGAGAATTTTAGACCAATATCCCTGATGAACATCGATGCAAAAATCCTCAATAAAATACTGGCAAACCGGATTCAGCAACACATCAAAAAGCTTATCCACCATGATCAAGTGGGCTTCATCCCTGGGATGCAAGGCTGGTTCAACATTCGCAAATCAATAAACATAATCCAGCATATAAACAGAACCAAAGACAAGAACCACATGATTATCTCAATAGATGCAGAAAAGGCTTTTGACAAAATTCAACAGCCCTTCATGCTAAAAACGCTCAATAAATTCGGTATTGATGGAACGTACCTCAAAATCATAAGAGCTATTTATGACAAACCCACAGCCAATATCATACTGAATGGGCAAAAACTGGAAAAATTCCCTTTGAAAACTGGCACAAGACAGGGATGCCCTCTCTCACCACTCCTATTCAACATAGTGTTGGAAGTTCTGGCTAGGGCAATCAGGCAAGAGAAAGAAATCAAGGGTATTCAGTTAGGAAAAGAAGAAGTCAAATTGTCCCTCTTTGCAGATGACATGATTGTATACTTAGAAAACCCCATTGTCTCAGCCCAAAATCTCCTTAAGCTGATAAGCAACTTCAGCAAAGTCTCAGGATACAAAATTAATGTGCAAAAATCACAAGCATTCTTATACACTAGTAACAGACAAACAGAGAGCCAAATCATGAATGAACTTCCATTCACAATCGCTTCAAAGAGAATCAAATACCTAGGAATCCAACTTACAAGGGATGTAAAGGACCTCTTCAAGGAGAACTACAAACCACTGCTCAGTGAAATAAAAGAGGACACAAACAAATGGAAGAACATACCATGCTCATGGATAGGAAGAATCAATATCGTGAAAATGGCCATACTGCCCAAGGTAATTTATAGATTCAATGCCATCCCCATCAAGCTACCAATGAGTTTCTTCACAGAATTGGAAAAAACTGCTTTAAAGTTCATATGGAACCAAAAAAGAGCCCGCATCTCCAAGACAATCCTAAGTCAAAAGAACAAAGCTGGAGGCATCACGCTACCTGACTTCAAACTATACTACAAGGCTACAGTAACCAAAACAGCATGGTACTGGTACCAAAACAGAGATATAGACCAATGGAACAGAACAGAGTCCTCAGAAATAATACCATACATCTACAGCCATCTGATCTTTGACAAACCTGAGAGAAACAAGAAA
>NW_020263325.1:1599-2562 GCF_003255815.1 Theropithecus gelada | reverse complement strand
TGAATTGACAGAACACTAAGAAGTTTCTGCGAAAGCTTCTTTCCAGAATTCATCTGAGGATATTTCCTTTTACGCCATTTCCCTGTATGGGCTTCCAGATATCACTGTGCCAATTCCAGAAGAAATGTCTTAGTGAAAGGATACTTGAGGGGAAAGCTGTAACTCTGTGAGATGATTTCACAGAACACAAAGAAATTTCTCAGAAAGCTTCTTTCTCTTTGTTATCGGAGGATATGTCCTTTGGCCCTATAGTCTTCAAAGGGATCCAAAATATCTGTTTTCAGATTCCACAGAAATAAGTCTAGGAAAGAGATCCACGAAATACAGATGTAACTCTGTGAGATGAATTAACAGAACACTAAGCAGTTTCTCAGAGAGCTTCTTTCCAGATTTCATCTGAGAATACTTCGTTTTTCACCGTAGCCGTCTAGGGGATTCCGAATATCACTTTGCCAATTCCAAAAGAAGTGTCTTAGTGAAAGGCTTCTTGAGGGGAAAGCTGTAACTCTCTGAGATGATTTCATAGAACACAAGGAAGTTTCTCAGAAAGCTTATTTCTCTTTGTTATCGGAGGATATTTCCTTTGGCCCTATAGTCTTAATAGGGATCCGAAATATCTGTTCTCAGATTCCACAGAAATAAAGCTAGCAAAGAGATCCAAGAAGTACAGATGTAACTCTGTGAGTGGACGTCACACATCACAGAGCAGTTTCTCAGAAAGCTTCTTTCCAGATTTCATCTGAGGATATTGGCAGTTTCAACATAGCCCTGTATGGGTTTCCAATATCACTTTGCAATTCCACAAGAACTGTCTTAGCGAAAGGCTTCTTGAGGGGAAAGCTGTAACTCTGTGAGATGATTTCGCAGAACACAAAGTAGATTCTCAGAAAGCTTCTTTCTCTTTGTTATCGGAGGATATTTCCTTTGGCCCTATAGTCTTCAAAGGGATCCGAAATATCTGTT
>NW_020263325.1:0-1585 GCF_003255815.1 Theropithecus gelada | reverse complement strand
TAGCTTCTTTCTCTTTGTTATCGGAGGATATTTCCTTTGGCCCTATAGTCTTCAAAGGGATCCGAAATATCTGTTCTCAGATTCCACAGAAATAAGGCAAGGAAAGAGATCCACGAAATACAGATATAACTCTGTGAGATGAATTAACCGAACACTAAGCAGTTTCTCAGAAAGCTTCTTTCCAGATTTCATCTGAGGATATTTCCTTTTTCACCATAGCCCTCTATGGGCTTCCAAATATCACTTTGCGAATTGCACAAGAAGTGTCTTAACGAAAGCCTTCTTGAGAGGAAAGCTGTAATTCTGTAAGATGATTTCACAGAAAACAAAGTCGTTTCTCAGAAAGCTTCTTTCTCTTTGTTATCGGAGGATATTTCCTTTGGCCCTCTAGTCTTCAAAGAGATCCGAAATATCTGTTCTCAGATTCCACAGAAAGAAGGCTAGCAAAGAGATCCACGAAATACAGATGTAACTCGCTGAGATGAATTAACAGAACACTAAGCTGTTTCTCAGAAAGCTTCTTTCCATATTTCATCAGAGGATATTTCCTTTTTCACCATAGCCCTCTATGGGCTTCCAAATATCACTTTGCCAATTCCACAAGAACTGTCTTAGTGAAAGGCTTCTTGAGGGGAAAGCTGTGACTCTGTGAGATTATTTCACAGAAATCAGAGAAGTTTCCCAGAAAGCATCTTTCTCTTTGTTATCGGAGGATATTTCCTTTGGCCCTATAGTCTTCAAAGGGATGCGAAATATGTGTTCTCAGATTCCACAGGAATAAGGCTAGCAAAGAGATCCACGAAATAGAGATGTAACTCTGTGAGATGAATTAACAGAACACTAACCAGTTTCTCAGAAAGCTTCTTTCCTGTTTTCACCTGAGAATATTTTGTTTTTCACCATAGCCCTCTATGGGCTTCCAAATATCACTTTGCCAATTCCACAAGAACTGTCTTAGTGAAAGGCTTCTTGAGGGGAAAGCTGTAACTCGGTGAGGTGATTTCACAGAACACTAAGAAGTTTCTCAGAAAGCTTCTTTGTCTTTGTTATCGGAGGATATTTCCTTTGGCCCTATATTCTTCAAATGGATCCGAAATATCTGTTCTCAGATTCCACAGAAATAAGGCTAGCAAAGAGATTCACGAAATACAGATGTAACTCTGTGTGTGGAAGTCACACACCACAGAGCAGTTTCTCAGAAAGCTTCTTTCCAGATTTCATCTGAGGATATTTACTTTTTCGCCATTGCCCTCTCTGGGCATCCAGATATCACTTTCCCAATTCCACAAGAACTGTCTTAGCGAAAGACTTCTTGTGGGGAAAGCTGTAACTCTTTAAGATGATTTCACAGAACAAGAAGAAGATTCTCAGAAAGCTTCCTTCTCTTTGTTATCGGAGGTTATGTCCTCTGGCCCTATAGTCTTCAAAGGGATCCGAAATATCTGTTCTCAGATTCCACAGAAATAAGGCTAGCAGAGAGATCCACGAAATACAGATGTAACTCTGTGAGATGAATTAACAGAACACTAAGCAGTTTCTCAGAAAGCTTCTTTCCAAATTTCATCTGGGGATATTTGCTTTTTCA
>NW_020263324.1:1524-2563 GCF_003255815.1 Theropithecus gelada | reverse complement strand
GGGATGTGGGAATATCTGTATTTTATCAGTTGAACATCCCAAATCCAAAATTCTGAGATCTGAAGTATTTCCTTTAAGCGTTACATTGGTACTCAAAAGTTTTGGACTTTGGAGTAATTCAGATTTCTGGATTTGGGATTCTCAACCTGTACTAAGAACCAGAAATCTACTTAACTAGGTACATGTAAACTGAAATATGTTACAATATGCCTAAAGTGAGCAAAGGAATGTACACGCCACTATGAAATCTCACCAAATCAAGAAATCTCACACTTTTCTCAGGATCCCTCATTTAGAGTATATGACAGTGACTCTCCAACATGGACCAAAGGAGAGCATCAGGGTCAATCCATATGTTAAATATTAGTGGAGTTTAAATACTTTCTTATATTTTATCTAAAATGATCATAAATATAATTTCTAATATTTTTGTCTCACCCCACAATGGATCTTTCAGGTACATCCCTCTTTGGATGGCCTAAAGCTCCTAATCAAGCTCTAGAAGACTGGTCCTAAGATATTTAGACATGGTACTATGAGCAAAAGCAGCTTAAAATCTCAAAGAGCCAATATCTGCTAAGTACCTACTGTGAGTAAGGTACTATACATGTATTATCTTATTTAGTCCTCAAAACAACTCATTTTGTAGAGGAGGAAGCTGAGGTTCAGTGATGATCAGTGAGATTTAGTAACTTGCCGACGGTTGTAAAAACAGGTAAGAGAGCTGGCTGGGCATGGTGGCTCACACCTGTAATCCCAGCACTTTGGAAGGCCAAGGCAGGTGGATCATGAGGTCAGGAGTTCAAGACCAGCCTGACCAACATGGTGAAACTCCGTCTCTACTAAAAATACGAAAAAAAAAAAAAAAAAAAAATTAGCTGGCATGGTGGTGGACGCCTGTAATCCCAGCTACTCAGGAGGCTGAGGTAGGAGAATCACTTGAACTCAGGAGGTGGAGGTTGCAGTGAGCTGAGATTGCGCCACTGCACTCCAGCCTGGGCAACAGAGACTCCATCTCAAAAAAAAAAAAAAAAAAAAA
>NW_020263324.1:0-1425 GCF_003255815.1 Theropithecus gelada | reverse complement strand
CAAAAAAAAAAAAAAAAAAAAACAGGTAAGAGAGCTGACATATGAAGTCAGGACCGCCTGCCTCTAAATCCCATTCTCTTTTCATAGTACCACTTTCAGAATGTCAGCAAATCAATATAAATGTATATACATTTAATCAGTTTTAAGGAATTTTTCCCCAATTAATGCTTCCATTCACAGGATTTAACTGAAAGTATTAAGTATAAATGTAAGCAGGTTCTGAAAATGCCTAAGAAAAATAGTACGTTTTTAATGAGAGTGTTAGCTTGTTTTTGTTCTCTTCTTTCTCCATTTTGATCTTGGTGACTCAGAGCTGCTACCACTGAAAAACATCTGTTTTATCTAAACTTAATAAGCCTTATTAGTGGGATGCTAAGCCTTCCCTTATTCTGAAGCCTTTCCACAATTTTGAAACTGTATCTGCTGGAAGTCATAATAGGTTACTAAAGTACTAGTTTTGGACATACCTAGGTTGGTGGGCCTGTTTCTGATTTTTTAATTTTGCTTTTCCAACCTGTGTGAATAAGCTCTCTCATACTCAGTATAAGAGTCATGCAATTCTTTTCCTTCCCTCTTTTCATGGCAATCAAATCTATTAATTTAACTCCATAAACTGCAAAACATGTGTTGTCACTCTAACTTATGTGTCATGTTAGGCTGGTTCAGTTGTCCTTTCTAAAACTACTGCCAGTCCTAGATGATGCAAGTCTGCTAAGAGGTAGGACACTGGTTCCTATCATGCGGCCTGTTTATAATTGTTTGCATATGTCACTGCTCGGGGACTAAAGGTAACTAAAGAAAAGAATGAAGTTAAACTTAAAGGTGAGGTACAAAGCAAAATTATCAAGTCTGTCATACTGAGAAAGAGAGAGAGGATCCCAGCCTCCACTAACTCATTGTGAAGTTTTTAATCTTTATTTTCCTTTCTCTTCTTCCTTTTACCCACCTTTTTTGTATGCTTTCCTCTTTTCTACTCTAGTGAGGTAAGGAAGAAAGAATAGTAAAAGGTCACAAGAAGGACATGAAAGAACAGAATGGGGGTGGAGGAAGAGAAGAGGACCACAAAGACAAAGGCATACAGTAGCTGCCTTCACTGCTGAGTGAGCAGCGGAGCACCAACACTATGTGCGTGTGTGGAGAATGCAGTCTTAACTGTTGCCTTCCTCTGCGTTTCTTATCCACTCTGCTCCCTCTTCATATTGCTTATACACTCCTAGTAGGGGCTGGTCTCACCTTGCAGTTCATCCACTACCTAGTGCTGGCGAGGCCAAATCTGACAAGCCAGTATGCAAGGCGGCCTCATGTTCTCATACTCTGCCATTGGGTCAGGATGACCCATTCCCTTCTGTACAGGTTTTAATGTTCTATTCCAACCTTCGGGGAGTGGATGGGTGATAGTGACAGAGAAAATAACATGATCCACTG
>NW_020263323.1:1524-2563 GCF_003255815.1 Theropithecus gelada | reverse complement strand
GGGATGTGGGAATATCTGTATTTTATCAGTTGAACATCCCAAATCCAAAATTCTGAGATCTGAAGTATTTCCTTTAAGCGTTACATTGGTACTCAAAAGTTTTGGACTTTGGAGTAATTCAGATTTCTGGATTTGGGATTCTCAACCTGTACTAAGAACCAGAAATCTACTTAACTAGGTACATGTAAACTGAAATATGTTACAATATGCCTAAAGTGAGCAAAGGAATGTACATGCCACTATGAAATCTCACCAAATCAAGAAATCTCACACTTTTCTCAGGATCCCTCATTTAGAGTATATGACAGTGACTCTCCAACATGGACCAAAGGAGAGCATCAGGGTCAATCCATATGTTAAATATTAGTGGAGTTTAAATACTTTCTTATATTTTATCTAAAATGATCATAAATATAATTTCTAATATTTTTGTCTCACCCCACAATGGATCTTTCAGGTACATCCCTCTTTGGATGGCCTAAAGCTCCTAATCAAGCTCTAGAAGACTGGTCCTAAGATATTTAGACATGGTACTATGAGCAAAAGCAGCTTAAAATCTCAAAGAGCCAATATCTGCTAAGTACCTACTGTGAGTAAGGTACTATACATGTATTATCTTATTTAGTCCTCAAAACAACTCATTTTGTAGAGGAGGAAGCTGAGGTTCAGTGATGATCAGTGAGATTTAGTAACTTGCCGACGGTTGTAAAAACAGGTAAGAGAGCTGGCTGGGCATGGTGGCTCACACCTGTAATCCCAGCACTTTGGAAGGCCAAGGCAGGTGGATCATGAGGTCAGGAGTTCAAGACCAGCCTGACCAACATGGTGAAACTCCGTCTCTACTAAAAATACGAAAAAAAAAAAAAAAAAAAAATTAGCTGGCATGGTGGTGGACGCCTGTAATCCCAGCTACTCAGGAGGCTGAGGTAGGAGAATCACTTGAACTCAGGAGGTGGAGGTTGCAGTGAGCTGAGATTGCGCCACTGCACTCCAGCCTGGGCAACAGAGACTCCATCTCAAAAAAAAAAAAAAAAAAAAA
>NW_020263323.1:0-1425 GCF_003255815.1 Theropithecus gelada | reverse complement strand
CAAAAAAAAAAAAAAAAAAAAACAGGTAAGAGAGCTGACATATGAAGTCAGGACCGCCTGCCTCTAAATCCCATTCTCTTTTCATAGTACCACTTTCAGAATGTCAGCAAATCAATATAAATGTATATACATTTAATCAGTTTTAAGGAATTTTTCCCCAATTAATGCTTCCATTCACAGGATTTAACTGAAAGTATTAAGTATAAATGTAAGCAGGTTCTGAAAATGCCTAAGAAAAATAGTACGTTTTTAATGAGAGTGTTAGCTTGTTTTTGTTCTCTTCTTTCTCCATTTTGATCTTGGTGACTCAGAGCTGCTACCACTGAAAAACATCTGTTTTATCTAAACTTAATAAGCCTTATTAGTGGGATGCTAAGCCTTCCCTTATTCTGAAGCCTTTCCACAATTTTGAAACTGTATCTGCTGGAAGTCATAATAGGTTACTAAAGTACTAGTTTTGGACATACCTAGGTTGGTGGGCCTGTTTCTGATTTTTTAATTTTGCTTTTCCAACCTGTGTGAATAAGCTCTCTCATACTCAGTATAAGAGTCATGCAATTCTTTTCCTTCCCTCTTTTCATGGCAATCAAATCTATTAATTTAACTCCATAAACTGCAAAACATGTGTTGTCACTCTAACTTATGTGTCATGTTAGGCTGGTTCAGTTGTCCTTTCTAAAACTACTGCCAGTCCTAGATGATGCAAGTCTGCTAAGAGGTAGGACACTGGTTCCTATCATGCGGCCTGTTTATAATTGTTTGCATATGTCACTGCTCGGGGACTAAAGGTAACTAAAGAAAAGAATGAAGTTAAACTTAAAGGTGAGGTACAAAGCAAAATTATCAAGTCTGTCATACTGAGAAAGAGAGAGAGGATCCCAGCCTCCACTAACTCATTGTGAAGTTTTTAATCTTTATTTTCCTTTCTCTTCTTCCTTTTACCCACCTTTTTTGTATGCTTTCCTCTTTTCTACTCTAGTGAGGTAAGGAAGAAAGAATAGTAAAAGGTCACAAGAAGGACATGAAAGAACAGAATGGGGGTGGAGGAAGAGAAGAGGACCACAAAGACAAAGGCATACAGTAGCTGCCTTCACTGCTGAGTGAGCAGCGGAGCACCAACACTATGTGCGTGTGTGGAGAATGCAGTCTTAACTGTTGCCTTCCTCTGCGTTTCTTATCCACTCTGCTCCCTCTTCATATTGCTTATACACTCCTAGTAGGGGCTGGTCTCACCTTGCAGTTCATCCACTACCTAGTGCTGGCGAGGCCAAATCTGACAAGCCAGTATGCAAGGCGGCCTCATGTTCTCATACTCTGCCATTGGGTCAGGATGACCCATTCCCTTCTGTACAGGTTTTAATGTTCTATTCCAACCTTTGGGGAGTGGATGGGTGATAGTGACAGAGAAAATAACATGATCCACTG
>NW_020263322.1:0-2563 GCF_003255815.1 Theropithecus gelada | reverse complement strand
TGAAAAAGGAAATATCCTCAGATATTTCCTTTTTCACCATCGCCCTCTATGGGCTTCCAAATATCACTTTGCCAATTCCACAAGAATGGTCTTAGCGAAAGGCTGTTTGACGGGCAAGCTGTAACTCTGTGAGATGATTTCACAGAACACAAAGAAGTTTCTCAGAAAGCTTCTTTCTCTTTGTTATCAGAGGATATTTCCTTTGGCCCTATAGTCTTCAAAGGGATTCGAAATATCTGTTCTCAGATCCCACAGAAATAAGGCTAGCAAAGAGATCCACGAAATACAGATGTAACTCTGCCAGATGAATTAACAGAACACTAAGCAGTTTCTCAGAAAGCTTCTTTCCAGATTTCATCTGAGCATATTTCCTTTTTCACCATAGCCCCCTATGGGCTTCCAAATATCACTTTGCCAATTCCACAAGAACTGTCTTAGCGAAAGGCGTCTTGAGGGGAAAGCTGTAACTCTGGGAGATGATTTCACAGAACACAAAGATGTTTCTCAAAAAGCTTCTTTCTCTTTGTTATCGGAGAATATTTCCTTTGTCCCTAGAGTCTTCAAAGGGATCCGAAATATCTGTTCTCAGATTCCACAGAAATAAGGCTAGCAAAGAGATCCACGAAACCCAGATGTAACTCTTTGAGTGGAAGTCACACATCACAGCGCAGTTTCTCAGAAAGCTTCTTTCCAGATTTCATCTGAGGATATTTCCTTTTTCACCATAGCCCTCTATGGGCTTCCAAATATCACTTTGCCAATTCCACAAGAACTATCTTAGCGAAAAGCTTCTTGAGGGGAAAGCTGTAACTCTGTGAGATGATTTCACAGAACACAAAGATGTTTCTCAGAAAGCTTCTTTCTGTTTGTTATCGGAGGATATTTCCTTTGGCCTTATAGTCTTCAAGGGGATCCGAAATATCTGTTCTCAGATTCCACAGAACTAAGGCTAGCAAAGAGATGCATGAAAAACAGATGTAACTCTGTGAGTGGAAGTCACACATCACAGAGCAGTTTCTCAGAAAGCTTCTTTCCAGATTTCATCCGAGCATATTTCCTTTTTAACCATTGCCCTCTATGGGCTTCCAAATATCACTTTGCCAATTCCACAAGAACTGTCTTAGCGAAAGGCTTCTTGAGGGGTAAGCTGTAACTCTGTTAGATGATTTCACAGAACACAAAGAAGTTTCTGAGAAAGCTTCTTTCTCTTTGTTATCGGTGGATATTTCCTTTGGCCCTATAGTCTTCAAAGGGATCCGAAATATCTGTTCTCAGATTCCACAGAAATATGGCTAGCAAAGAGATCCACGAAATACAGATGTAACTCTGTGAGATGAATTAGCAGAACACTAAGCAGTTTCTCAGAAAGCTTCTTTCCAGATTTCCTCTGAGGATATTTCCTTTTTCACCATAGCCCTCTATGGGCTTCCAAATATCACTTTGCCAATTTCACAAGAACTGTCTAAGCGATAGTCTTCTTGACGGGAAAGCTGTAACTGTGTGAGATGATTTCAGAGAACACAGAGAAGTTTCTCAAAAAGCTTCTTTCCCTTTGTTATCGGAGGGTATTTACTTTGGCCATGTCGTCTTCAAAGGGATGCGAAGTATCTGTTCTCAGATTCCACAGAAATAAGGCTAGCAAGGAGTTCCACGAAATACAGATGTTACTCTGTGAGATGAATTAACAGAACACTAAGCAGTTTCTCAGAAAGCTTTTTTTCATATTTCATCTGAGGATATTTCCTTTTTCACCATAGACCTCTAAGGGCTTCAAAATATCACTTTGCCAATTCCTCAAGAACTATCTTAGGGAAAGGCTTCTTGAGCGGAAAGCTGTAACTCTGTGAGATGATTTCACAGAACACAAAGAAGTTTCTCAGAAAGCTTCTTTCTCTTTGTTATCGGAGGATATTTCCTTTAGCTCTATAGTCTATAAAGGGATCCGAAATATCTGTTCTCAGATTCCACAGAAATAAGGCTAGCAAAGAGATCCACGAAATACAGATGTAACTCTGTGAGTGGAAGTCACACATCACAGAGCAGTTTCTCAGAAAGCTTCTTTCCAGATTTCATCTGAGCATATTTCCTTTTTCACCATAGCACTCTATGGGCTTCCAAATATCACTTTGCCAATTCCACAAAAACTGTCTTAGCGAAAGGCTTCTTCACGGGGAAGCTGTAACTCTGTGAGATGATTTCACAGAACACAAAGAAGTTTTTCAGAAAGCTTCTTTCTCTTTGTTATCGGAAGATATTTCCTTTTCCCTATAGTCTTCAAAGGGATCCGAAATATCTGTTCTTAGATTACACAAAAATAAGGCTAGCAAAGAGATCCACTAAATACACATGTAACTCTCTGAGTGGAATTTACACATCACAGAGCAGTCTCTCAGAAAGCTTCTTTCCAGATTTCATCTGAGGATATTTCCTTTTTCACCATAGCCCTCTATGGGCTTCGAAATATCACTTTGCCAATTCCACAAGAACTGTCTTACCGAAAGGCTTCTTGACGGGAGAGCTGGAACTCTGTGAGATGATTTCACAGAACACAAAGAAGTTTCTC
>NW_020263321.1:0-2564 GCF_003255815.1 Theropithecus gelada | reverse complement strand
ACTGAGACCCTGCCACAGATTAAAAAAAAAAAAAAAAAAAAAAAAAATTACTGAGGAAGTCTATAATATTTAAATTTCTGAAAATGGAAGACTGTTTAAAGAGTCTTAAGAGCTGCCAGAGAATAGCATCACCCTATCTATAATGGGAAATGCAATTAGAATGACAGTGACTTTCCCATCAGAAAATACTGCCTGAGAAAATAACGATATTTTTCAAGTCCTGGGGAAGATGAAATCTGTACACTCAGAAATTAAAGCTTTCTTAAATGAAGGAAACCTAAGAGAATTTATTTTCAGATTGATTCTAAAAAATGCTAAAGGGCCCAGGCACGGTGGCTCACGCCTATAATATCAGCACTTTGGGAGGCTGAGGTGAGCAGATCATGAGGTCAGGAGTTGGAGACCAGCCTGGCCAACATGGTGAAACCCCATCTCTGCTAAAAATACAAAAAAATTAGCCAGGCATGGTGACACGCACCTGTAGTCCTAGCTACTCGGGAGGCTGAGGCAGGAGAATCGGTTGAACCCAGTAGGGGGAGGTTGCAGGGAGCCGAGACAGTGCCACTGCACTCCAGCCTGGGCCACAGATTGAGACTCCATCTCAAAAACAAAAACAAAAACAAAACAAAACAAAATGGCTACAGGAAGTTCTCTAATAAGAAAAGAAACAGTAAAAAGGAAAGTTTGGAACACTAAAAAGGAACAAAGACAAACACATGAAATATAGGTAAATAAAATAGAATTTCCTTGTTCTCTTGATTTTTCTAAATCATATACTAAGGGTAAAGTGAAAATTATAACACCACTGTGGTTTGAAATGTTTGTGGAAGAAGCGTTGAACACAATTATAAGTGGGAGAAGGTAAGGGAATGTAGTGAGATGACTCAAACTGATGAAATAGCAGACTGTGATTAGGAATGTAAATCTAATCTAACAGCTAGAGAAACCACTTAAAAGGCTATATGAAAACATATCCAAAAATAAGTGAAAATGGAATTCCAAAATATATTCAAGTAACCCAAAATTAGGCAGAAAAAAAATGGAAATTAAAAAAGAAAAACAGAAAACAAGTATGAAATAGCAAAAGTAAGCCTAACATATCAATGATTAAATGTATATGCTCTAAATATACCACAACAAAATAGAGATTGACAAAACAGATTAAACAGCATAGCCCAACTGTATGTTGTCTATAAGAAACACTTCAAATATAACAGTATCGGTAGTTTGAAAATAAAAGGTTAGAAAATATATATCATGCAAATATTAATCAAAGTAAAAGTGGCTATATTAATATCAAATAAAGTAGATTTAAGAACAAAATAAATTACCATGTATAAAAAAAGCACTGCATAATGATAGAAGAATCATTTCACCAAGAAAACATAGCAATCCTAAATATGTATCCACCAAACAGGAGAGCAAAACGTTCATGAAACAACTGATAGAACTGAAAGCATAAATAGACAAATCTACAATTATCAGTAGAAACTTTAACACTCAGCTGTCAATAATTGATAGGCAATTATACGGATACTTGGCAAGGGTATAGAAGTTAATCTAATCCACCAGCAGAATCTAGTCAGCATTTATCCACAAATTTACACTAAAACAGAAGACTATACATTATTTTCAAGTATCCATGGTACATATTACAGAATGGAATACCAAATTTAAAACAGGTGCAATCATTCAATCACAATGGAACCACCTGAAAACCAACAAAGACAAGCAGACAATCAAGCAAATCAATGAGAATTTCTCCAAACACTTAGAAACTAACCAAACCATTTCTAAGTCATCTGTGGTTTAAAGACAACATCTCTAGTGAAATTGAAAAAAATACAATGAACTGAATGAAAATGAATATTCGACATTTCAAATTTATAGGATAAAGGAAAAGTAGTGCTGAGAGGGGATTTTATAGCATTACACACATTAGAAAAATAGAAAAACTCTTAAATCAATCTAATCTCCAACCTGAGGGAAAAAGAGAGCAAAATGAAAACCACGAAAGCAGAATGAATAAGTAATGAAGTAAGTCATTGAAATTTAAAGTAGTTAAACAATAGAGAAAAATCAATAAAATAAACATTTGGCTGTTTGAAGAGTTCAATCAATAAAACTGACTTGTAGCATGACTGACAGGTAAAAAGACATAAACTACCATTATCAGAAATGAAATGGGATTTCACTATAGACCCTGCAGACATCAAATGTTAAAAAAAAAATACTATAACTCTCAAAACATAAATTTGACAACTTAGAATGGACCATTCTTTGAAAAACATAAAATGTCACACTTCACACAATATAAAATAGTTTGCATAGCCTTTAGTACAATAAAAGGAAAATGAATTTTTCATCTGACTCCAAAAAAAAAAAAATTCCACAGGCTTAGATGGTTTCACTGGAAAATTATATCTAAAGCTTAAACAAGAATTAACACCAAGTCTACAAAATTTCTTCAGGTACTGGAAAAGCAGAAAACATTCTTAGTTTGTTTTCACACTGCTTTAAAAACCTGCATGAGACTGGGTAATTTATAAAGCAAAGAGGTTTAG
>NW_020263320.1:0-2564 GCF_003255815.1 Theropithecus gelada | reverse complement strand
TTCGCTAAGACACTTCTTGTGGAATTGGCAAAGTGATATTTGGAACTAGATAGAGGGCTATGGTGAAAAAGGAAATATCCTCAGATGAAATCTGGAAAGAAGCTTTGTGAGAAACTGCTGAGTGTTCTGTTAATTCATCTCACAGAGTTACATCTGTATTTCGTGGATCTCTTTGCTAGCCTTATTTCTGTGCAATATGAGAACAGATATTTCGGATCCCTTTGAAGACTAGAGGGCCAAAGGAAATATCCTCAGATAACAAAGAGAAAGAAGCTTTCTGAGAAACTACTTTGTGTTCTGTGAAATCAACTCACACAGTTAATGCTTTCCCCTCAAGAAGCCTTTCGCTAAGACACTTCTTGTGGAATTGGCAAGGTGATATTTGGAAGCCCATAGAGGGCTACGATGAAAAAGGAAATATCCTCACATGAAATCTGGAAAGAAGCTTTCTGAGAAAGTGCTGAGTGTTCTGTTAATTCATCTCCCAGAGTTACATCCGTATTTCGTGGATCTCTTTGCTAGCCTTATTTCTGTGGAATCTGAGAACATATATTTTGGATCCCTTTGAAGACTATAGGGCCAAAGGAAATATCCTCCGATAACAAAGAGAAAGAAGCTTTCTGAGAAACTTCTTTGTGTTCTGTGAAATCATCTCACAGAGTTACAGCTGTCCCCTCAAGAAGCCTTTCGCTAAGACACTTCTTGTGGAATTGGCAAAGTGATATTTGGAAGCCTATAGAGGGCTACGGTGAAAAAGGAAATATCCTCAGTTGAAATCTGGAAAGAAGCTTTCTCAGAAACTGCTGAGTGTTCTGTTAATTCTTCTCACAGAGTTACATCTGTATTTCGTGGATCTCTTTGCTAGCTTTATTTCTGTGGAATCTGAGAACAGATATTTCGGATCCCTTTGAAGACTCTAGGGCCAAAGGAATTCCCCTCCGATAAGAAAGAGAAAGAAGCTTTCTCAGAAACTTCTTTGTGTTCTCTGAAATCAACTCACAGAGTTACTGCTTTCCCCTCATGAAGCCTTTCGCTAAGACAGTTCTTGTGGAATTGGCAAAGTGATATTTGGAAGCCCATAGTGGGCTATGTTGAAAAAGGAAATATCCTCAGATGAAATCTGGAAAGAAGCTTTCTGAGAAACTGCTGAGTGTTCTGTTAATTCATCTCCCAGAGTTACATCTGTATTTCGTGGATCACCTTGCAACTTTATTTCTGTGGAATCTGATAACAGATATTTCGGATTCCTTTGAAGACTATAGGGCCAAAGGAAATATCCTCCGATAACAAAGAGAAAGAAGCATTCTGAGAAACTTCTTTGTGTTCTGTGAAATCATCTCACAGAATTACAGCTTTCCCCTCAAGAAGCCTTTCGCTAAGACACTTCTTGTGGAATTTGCAAAGTGATATTTGGCAGCCCCTAGAGGGCTACGGTGAAAAAGGAAATATCCTCAGATGAAATCTGGAAGGAAGCTTTCTGAGAAACTGCTGAGTGTTCTGTTAATTCATCTCACAGAGTTACATGTGTATTTCGTGGATCTCTTTGCTAGCCTTATTTCTGTGGAATCTGAGAACAGATATTTCGGATCCCTTTGAAGACTAGAGGGCCAAAGGAAATATCCTCCGAAAACAAAGAGAAAGAAGCTTTCTGAGAAACTTCTTTGTGTTCTGTGAAATCATCTCACAGAGTTACAGCTTTCCCCTCAAGAAGTCTTTCGCTAAGACAGTTGTTGTGGAATTGGCAAAGTGATATTTGGAAGCCCATAGAGTGCTATGGTGAAAAAGGAAATATCCTGAGATGAAATCTGGAAAGAAGCTTTCTGAGAAACTGCTGAGTGTTCTGTTAATTCATCTCACAGTTTAACATCTGTATTTCGTGAATCTCTTTGCTAGCCTTATTTTTGTGGAATCTGAAAACAGATATTTCGGATCACTTTGAAGACTATAGGGCCAAAGGAAATATTCTCCGATAACAAAGAGAAAGAAGCTTTCTGAGAAACTTCTTTGTTTTCTGTGAAATCATCTCATAGAGTTACAGCTTTCCCCTCAAGAAGCCTTTCACTAAGACAGTACTTGTGGAATTGACAAAGTGATATTTGGAAGCACATAGAGGGCGATGGTGAAAAAGGAAATATCCTCCGATAACAAAGAGAAAGAAGCTTTCTGAGAAACTTCTTGGTGTTCTGTGAAATCATCTCACAGAGTTACAGCTCTCCCCTCAAGAAGCCATTCACTAAGACAGTACTTGTGGAATTGGCAATGTGATATTTGGAAGCCCATAGAGGGCGATGTTGAAAAAGGAAATATCTTCAGATGAAATCTGGGAAGAAGCTTTCTGAGAAACTGCTGAGTGTTCTGTTAATTCATCTCACAGAGTTACATGTGTATTTCGTGGATCTCTTTGCTAGCCTTATTTCTTTGGAATCTGAGAACAGATATTTCGGATCCCTTTGAAGACTATAGGGCCAAAGGAAATATCCTCCGATAACAAAGAGAAAGAAGCTTTCTGAGAAACTTCTTTGTGTTCTGTGAAATCATCTCACAGAGTTACAGCTTTCCCCTCC
>NW_020263319.1:0-2564 GCF_003255815.1 Theropithecus gelada | reverse complement strand
TGCCAATTCCACAAGAACTGTCTTAGCGAAAGGCTTCTTGAGGGAAACATGTAACTCTTTGAGATGATTTCACAGAACACAAGGAGGGTTCTCAGAAACCTTCTTTGTCTTTGTTATCGAAGGATATTTCCTTTGGCCCCATAGTCTTTAAAGGGAACCGAAATATCAGTTCTTAGATTCCACAGAAAGAAGTCTAGCAAAGAGATCCACGAAACACACATGTAACTCGGTGAGATGAATTAAAAGAACACTAAGCAGTTTCTTAGAAAGCTTCTTTCCAGATTTCATCTGAGGATATTTCCTTTTTCACCATAGCCCTCTATGGGCTTTCAAATATCAATTTGCCAATTCCACAAGAACTGTCTTAGCGAAAGGCTACTTGAGGGGAAAGCTGTAACTCTGTGAGATGATTTCACAGAACACAAAGACGGTTCTAAGAAAGCTTCTTTCTCTTTGTTATCGGAGGATATTTCCTTTGACCCTATAGTCTTCAAAGGGATCCAAAATATCTGTTCTCAGATTCCACAGAAAGAAGGCTAGAAAAGAGATCCACGAAATACAGATGTCACTCTGTGAGATGAATTAACAGAACACTAAGCAGATTCTCAGAAAGCTTCTTTCCAGATTTCATCTGAGGATATTTCCTTTTTCACCCTAGCCCTCTGTGGGCTTCCAAATATCAATTTGCCAATTCCAGAAGAACTCTCTTAGTGAAAGGCTTCTTAAGGGGAAAGCTGTAACTCTGGAAGGTGATTTCACAGAACACAAAGAAGTTTCTCAGAAAGCTTCTTTCTCTTTGTTATAGAAGGATATTTCCTTTGGCCCTATACTCTTCAAAGGGATCCGAAATATCTGTCCTCAGATTCCACAGAAAGAGGGCTAGCAAAGAGATCCACGAAATACAGATGTAACTCTGTTAGTAGAAGTCACACATCACAGAGCAGTTTCTCAGAAAGCTTCTTTACAGATTTCATCTGAGGATATTTCCTTTTTCACCATAGCCCTCTATGGGCTTCCAAATATCACATTGCCAATTACACAAGAACTGTCTTAGCGAAAGGCTTTTTGAGGGGAAAGCTGTAACTCTGTGAGATGATTTCACAGAACACAAAGAAGTTTCTCAGAAAGCTTCTTTCTCTTTGTTATAGAGGGATAATTCCTTTGGCCTTATACTCTTCAAAGGGATCGAAATATCTGTTCTCAGATTCCACTGAAAGAAGGCTAGCCAAGAGATGCACGAAATACAGAGGTAACTCTGTGAGTAGAGGTCACACATCACAGAGCAGTTTTTCAGAAGGTTTCTTTCCAGATTTCATCTGAGGATATTTCCTTTTTCACCATAGCCCTCTATGGGCTTCCAAATATCACTTTGCCAATTACACAAGAACTGTCTTAGCGAAAGGCTTCTTGAGGGGAAAGCTGTAACTCTGTGAGATGATTTCACAGAACACAAAGAAGTTTCTCAGAAAGCTTCTTTCTCTTTGTTATCGGAGGATATTTCCTTTGGCCCTCTAGTCTTCAAAGAAATCCGAAATATCTGTTCTCAATTTCCACAGAAATAAGGCTAGCAAAGAGATCCACGATATACAGATGTAACTCTGTGAGTAGAAGTCCCACATCACAGAGCAGTTTCTCAGAAAGCTTCTTTCCAGATTTCATCTGAGGATATTTCCTTTTTCACCATAGCCCTCTATGGGCTTCCAAATATCACTTTGCCACTTCCACAAGAACTGTCTAAGCCAAAGGCTTCTTGAGGGGAAAGCTGTAACTCTGTGAGATGATTTCACAGAACACAAAGAAGTTTCTCAGAATGCTTCATTCTCTTTCTTATCGGAGGATATTTCCTTTGGCCCTATAGTCTTCAAAGGGATCCGAAATATCTGTTCTCACATTCCACAGAAAGAAGGCCAGCAAAGAGATCCACGAAATAAAGATGTAACTCTGAGAGATGAATTAACAGAACACTAAACAGTTTCTCAGAAAGCTTCTTTCCAGATTTCATCTGAGGATATTTCCTTTTTCTCCATAGCCCTCTATGGGCTTCCAAATATCAATTTGCCAATTCCACAAGAACTGTCTTAGCGAAAGGCTACTTGAGGGGAAAGCTGTAACTCTGTGAGATGATTTCACAGAACACAAAAAAGTTTCTCAGAGAGCTGCTTTCTCTTTGTTATCGAAGGATATGTCCTTTGGCCCTATAGACTTCAAAGTTATCCGAAATATCTGTTCTCAGATTCCACAGAAGAGGGCTAGCAAAGACATCCACGAAATACAGATGTAACTCTGTGAGTAGAAGTCACACATCACAGAGCAGCTTCTCAGAAAGCTTCTTTCCAGATTTCATCTGAGGATATTTCCTTTTTACCATAGCCTTCTATGGGCTTCCAAATATCACTTTGCCAATTCCACAAGAACTGTCTTAGCGAAAGGCTTCTTGATAGGAAAGCTGTAACTCTGTGAGATGATTTCACAGAACACAAAGAAGTTTCTCAGAAAGCTTCTTTCTCTTTGTTATCGTAGGATATTTCCTTTGGCCCTATAGTCTTCAAAGGGATCCGAAATAT
>NW_020263318.1:0-2564 GCF_003255815.1 Theropithecus gelada | reverse complement strand
TTCCTTTGGCCCTATAGTCTTCAAAGGGATCCGAAATATCAGTTCTCCAATTCCACAGAAATAAGGCTAGCAAAGAGATCCACGAAATACAGGTGTAATTCTGTGAGATAAATTAACAGAACACTAAGCAGGTTCTCAGAAACCTTCTTTCCAGATTTCATCGGAGGATATTTCCTTTTTCACCATAGCCCTCTATGGGATTCCAGATATGACTTTGCCAATTCCACAAGAACTCTCCTAACGAAAGGCTTCTTGAGGGGAAACCTGTAACTCTGTGAGATGATTCCACAGAACCCGAAGAAGTTTCTCAGAAAGCTTCTTTCTCTTTGTTATCGGAGGATATTTCCTTTGGCCCTATAGTCTTCATAGGGATTTGAAATGTCTGTTCTCAGATTCCACAGAAATAAGGCTACCAAAGGGATCCACGAAATACAGATGTAACTCTGTGAGATGAATCAACAGAACACTAAGCAGTTTCTCAGAAAGCTTCTTTCCAGGTTTCATCTGAGGATATTTCCTTTTTCACCATAGCCCTCTATGGGCTTCCAGATATCACTTTGCCAATTCCACAAGAACTCTCATAGCGAAAGTCTTCTTGAGGGGAAATCTGTAACTCTGTGAGACGATTTCACAGAACCCAAAGAAGTTTCTCAGAAAGTTTCTTTCTCTTTTTTATCTGAGGATATTTCCTTTGGCCCTAAAGTCTTCATAGGGATTCGAAATATCTGTTCTCAGATTCCACAGAAATAAGGCTAGCAAAGAGATCCACGAAATACAGATGTATCTCTGTGAGACGAATTAACAGAACACTAAGCAGTTTCTGAAGAAATCTTCTTTCCAGATTTCATCGGAGGATATTTCCTTTTTCACCGTAGCCCTCTAAGGGCTTCCAAATATCACTTTGCCAATTCCACTAGAACTGTCTTAGCGAAAGGCTTCTTGAGGGGAAAGGTGTAACTCTGTGAGATGATTTCAAAGAACCCGAAGAAGTTTCTCAGAAAGCTTCTTTCTCTTTGTTATCGGAGGATATTTCCTTTGGCCCTATAGTCTTCAAAGGGATCCGAAATATCTGTTCTGCAGTTCCAAAGAAATAAGGCTAGCAAAGAGATCCACGAAATACAGGTGTAATTGTGTGAGATAAATTAACAGAACACTAAGCAGGTTCTCAGAAACCTTCTTTCCAGATTTCATCGGAGGATATTTCCTTTTTCACCATAGCCCTCTATGGGATTCCAGATATCACTTTGCCAATTCCACAAGAACTCTCTTAGCGAAAGGCTTCTTGAGGGGAAACCTGTAACTCTGTGAGATGATTTCACAGAACCCGAAGAAGTTTCTCTGAAAGCTTCTTTCTCTTTGTTATCAGAGGATAATTCCTTTGGCCCTATAGTCTTCATAGGGATCCGAAATATCTGTTCTCAGATTCCACAGAAATAAGGCTAGCAAAGAGATCCACGAAATACAGATGTAACTCTGTGAGATGAATTAACAGAACACTAAGCAGTTTCTCAGAAAGCTTCGTTCCAGGTTTCATCTGAGGGTATTTCCTTTTTCACCATAGCCCTCTATGGGCTTCCAAACATCACTTTGCCAATTCGACAAGAACTGTCTTAGCGAAAGGCTTCCTGAGGAGAAAGCTGTAACTCTGTGAGATGATTTCACAGAAAACAAAGAAGTTGCTCCAAACGCTTCTTTCTCTTTGTTATCGGAGGATATTTCCTTTGGCCCTATGGTCTTGAAAGGGATCCGAAATATCTGTTCTCAGATTCCAGAGAAATAAGGCTGGCAAAGAGATACACGAAATACAGATGTAACTCTGTGAGATGAATTAACAGAACACTAAGCAGTTTCTCAGAAAGCTTCTTTCCAGGTTTCATCGGAGGATATTTCCTTTTTCACCATAGCCCTCTATGGGCTTCAAAATATCACTTTGCCAATTCGACAAGACCTGTCTTAGCGAAAGGCTTCCTGAGGAGAAAGCTGTAACTCTGTGAGATGATTTCACAGAACCCGAAGAAGTTTCTCAGAAAGCTTCTTTCTCTTTGTTATCGGACGATATTTCCTTTTTCCCTATAGTCTTCATAGGGATTCGAAATATCTGTTCTCAGATTCCACAGAAATAAGGCTATCAAGGAGATCCACGAAGTACAGATGTAACTCTGTGAGATGAATTAACAGAACACTAAGCAGTTTCTCAGAAAGCTCCTTTCCAGGTTTCATCACAGGGTATTTCTTTTTTCACCATAGGCCTCAATGGGCTTCCAAATATCACTTTGCCAATTCCACAAGAACCTTTTTAGCGAAAGGCTTTCTGAGGAGAAAGCAGTAACTCTGAGAGATGATTTCAGAGAACACAAAGAAGTTTCTCAGAAAGCTTCTTTCTCTTTGTTATCGGAGGATATTTCCTTTGGCCCTATAGTCTTCAAAGGGATCCGAAATATCTGTTCTCAGATTCCACAGAAAGAAGGCTAGCAAAGAGATCCACGAAATACAGATGTAACTCTGTGAGATGAATTTAGAAAACACTAGGCAGTTTCTCAGAAAGGTTCTTTCCAGATTTCATC
>NW_020263317.1:0-2565 GCF_003255815.1 Theropithecus gelada | reverse complement strand
TGTTATCGGAGGATATTTCCTTTGGCCCTATAGTCTGCAAAGGGATCTGAAATATCTGCTCTCAGATTCCACAGAAATTAGGCTAGGAAAGATATCCACTAAATACAGATGTAACTCTGTGAGATGAATGAACAGAACACTAAGCAGTTTCTCAGAAAGCTTTTTTCCAGATTTCATCTGAGGGTATTTCCTTTTTTACCATGGCCCTCTAAGGGCTTCCAAATATCACTTTGCCAATTACAGAAGAACTGTCTTAGCGAATGGCTTCTTGAGGGGAAAGCTGTAACTCTGTGAGATGATTTCACAGAACACAAAGAAGTTTCTCAGAAAGCTTCTTTCTCTTTTTTATCGGAGGATATTTCCTATGGCCCTATAGTCCTCAAATGGATCCGAAATATATGTTCTCAGAATCCACAGAAATAAGGCTAGCAAAGAGATACACGAAATACAGATGTAACTCTGTGAGTGGAAGTCATACATCACAGAGCAGTTTCTCAGAAAGCTTGTTTCAAGGTTTCATCTGAGGATATTTCCTTTTTCACCATAGCCCTCTATGGCCTTCCAAATATCACTTTGCCAATTCCACAAGAACTCTCTTAGGAAAGGCTTCTTCAGGGGAAAGCTCTAACTCTGTGAGATGATTTCACAGAACACAAAGAAATTTCTCAGAAAGCTTCTTTTTCTTTGTTACCGGAAGATATTTCCTTTGGGCCCATAGTCTTCAAAGGGATCCGAAATATCTGTTCTCAGATTCCACAGAAATAAGGCTAGCAAAGAGATCCACAAAATACAGATGTAACTCTGTGAGATGAATTAACAGAACACTAAGCAGTTTCTCAGAAAGCTTCTTTCCAGATTTCATCTGAGGATATTTCCTTTTTCACCATAGCCCTCTAAGGGCTTCCAAATATCACTTTGCCATTTCCACAACAACTGTC
This sequence comes from Theropithecus gelada, assembly GCF_003255815.1. Classification (NCBI taxonomy): domain Eukaryota; kingdom Metazoa; phylum Chordata; class Mammalia; order Primates; family Cercopithecidae; genus Theropithecus; species Theropithecus gelada. Next base: position 1,627 of record NW_020263317.1, on the reverse strand, counting down.
TTAGTGAAAGGCTTCTTGAGGGCAAAGCTGTAAATCTGAGAGATGATTTCACAGAACACAAAGAAGTTTCTTAGAAAGCTTCTTTCTCTTTGTTATCGTAGGATATTTCCTTTGGCCCCATAGTCTTCAAAGGTATCCGAAATATCTGTTCTCAGATTCCACAGAAATAAGGCTAGCAAAGGGATCAACGAAATGCACATGTAATCTGTGAGATGAATTAACAGAACACTAAGCAGTTTCTCAGAAAGCTTTTTTCCAGATTTCATCTGAGGATATTTCCTTTTTCACAATACCCGTCTATGGGCTTCCAAATACCACTCTGCCAATTCCAGAAGAACTGTCTTAGCGAAAGGCTTCTTGAGGGGGAAGCTGTAACTCTGTGAGATGATTTCACAGAACACAAAGAAGTTTCTCAGAAAGCTTCTTTCTCATTGTTATCGGAGGATATTTCCTTTGGCCCTATAGTCTTCAAAGGGATCTGAAATATCTGTTCTCAGATTCCACAGAAATAAGGCTAGAAAAGAGATCCACGAAATACAGATGTAACTCTGTGAGTGGAAGTCATACATCAAATAGCAGTTTCTCAGAAAGCTTCTTTCCAGATTTCATCTTAGGATATTTCCTTTTTCACCATAGCCCTCTATGGGGTTGCAAATATCACTTTGCCAATTCCACAAGAACTGTCTTAATGAAAGGCTTCTTCAGGGGAAAGCTGTAACACTGTGAGATGATTTCAGAGAACACAAAGATGTTTCTCAGAAAGCTTCTTTCCCTTTGTTATCGGAGGATATTTCCTTTGGCCTTATACTCTTCAAGGGATCCGAAATATCTGTTCTCAGATTCCACAGAAATAAGGGTAGCAAAGAGATCCACAAATACAGATCTACCTCTGTGAGATGAATTAACAGAACACTAAGCAGTTTCTCAGAAAGCTTCTTTCCAGATTCCATCTGAGGATAATTCCTTTTTCACCATAGCCCTCTATGGGCTTCCAAATNTTCCTTTTTCACCATAGCCCTCTATGGGCTTCCAAATATCACTTTGCCAATTCCACAAGAACTGTCTTAGCGAAAGTCTTCTTGAGGGGAAAGCTGTAACTCTGTGAGATGATTTCACAGAACACAAAGAATTTTCTCTGAAAGCTTCTTTCTCTTTGTTATCGGAGGATATTTCCTTTGGCCCCATAGTCTTCAAATGGATCTGAAATATCTCTTCTCAGATTCCACAGAAATAAGGCTAGCAAAGAGATCCACGAAATACAGATGTAACTCTGTGAGTGGAAGTCACACATCGCAGAGAAGTTTCTCGGAAAGCTTCTTTCCCTATTTCATCTGAAGATATTTCCTTTTTCACCATAGCCCTCTACGGGCTTCCAAATATGACTTTGCCAATTCCACAAGAACTGTCTTAGCGAAAGGCTTCTTGAGGGAAAAGCTGTAACTCTGTGAGATGGTTTCAGAGAACACAAAGAAGTTTCTCAGAAAGCTTCTTCCTCTTTGTTATCGGAGGATATTTCCTTTGGCCCTATAGTCTTCAAAGGGATCCGAAATACCTTTCCTCAGATTCCACAGAAATAAGGCCAGCAGAGAGATCCACGAAATACAGATGTAACTCTGTGAGATGAATT
>NW_020263316.1:0-8718 GCF_003255815.1 Theropithecus gelada | reverse complement strand
GCTGTGCCTGGGAGCGCAGGGCTCTCTTCCCACCAACACAGTAAGGGGTGAGTCTCCTGCCTGTTCCTGGCTCCTTCTGGGTGGAGTGCGCAACCCTAGCTGTGCCTCTCCTGCTGTGACTGGCATCTTCGCAGGGGCCGCCCCAAATGGCTGCCGCTGCCATCAGTTCCTTTAAGTGAAAAGGTGAAAGTTCTTGACTTAATAAGGAAAGGATAAAAATTGTATGCTTCAGGAGTTTGAGACCAGCCTGACCAACACAGAAAAACTCCATCTCTACTAACGAGACAAAACTAACTGGGTGTGGTGGCGCAGGCTTGTAATTCCAGCTATTCAGGGGGCTGAGGCAGGAGAATCTCTTGAACCCAGGAGGCGGAGGTTGCAGTGAACTGAGATCGCGCCATTGCACTCCAGCCTGGGGAGCAAGAGTGAAACTCCGTCGCAAAACATAAAAATAAAAAATTGTATGCTGAGGTATCCGGATGAGCCTTTTTGAGAGCATATTGTATTCTGTTGCTCTGGAAAAGCAAGGATTTGGAATTGTGTTAATTCCTTTACATCAACAGGGCTTTGGCATTAGTTGTGACTTTTCAGGCAGCTCTCTGCAGAGATAGCCCAGTCAATTGCCAGAGAAAGGACTGGATCCTTCAGCTTTGCCTTAATTGACACAATATTATCTTCAAACTCCTTTTCCCAGTGTCCCTGGATATTTAAGAAACAATGTTTGTTTTATGTCAGTTTAATTGAAGTGAAGCAAGAAGAAACATACTGAAACCTATGATAAATTATTAGGTCACAATTATTTTCAAATAGTGCTTAATTTTATTCTTTTTTCATTGGCATGCCTATCATTTTAAGGTTCATATTTATTAATTTTATTCTGATTTCTAGGTGGTTGACTGCCAAGTAGCTTCAAGGGAGCTAAAAGTCCCTCTCCATGCATTGATTAAACCAACACTAATGATTACTGTTACCTGAACACTGCTATTTCCTTAGACTACATTAATTCATAAACTACACAAGGCCCCTGCCTGCCTTAAACTGATACTCTAATGAAGGGACAATCATCAAATAGGCAATCAAGGTAATAATGCAATATAGAATTCTTATAAAGAAGTAATCCAGACTACTATAAAAGAAAATAGCATGAGGACTTAATTTATATTAGACTCCTAGGATATCTTGACTGGAGATGCAGATTTTACTCTGAATAATGGGAATAAATATAGTGGTTGGGGAGAAAAACATTTGGAAAGGGAGAAATGAGTTTGGTACACTTAAGAAACAGAAAGAAGATGAATGTGACTAGCGTATGTGCTAGGAGAGAGATAGTGTCATGTAAGTTAAGAGAAGGGTGGTAGTCAGGGGTTTTACATAGGAAATAGAACTTGAAACTTGACAAGTTTCCGGCAATTATTTTTCCTATGATGTGGTGAACAAGCTTGCCCTTCTCTTACCCATGGCTTCCCTTGAGGCAACACAAGGCCAAGCAACAGTCTGCAGTTCCAAGGAATGGCATCAGTTATCTTCATTCTTCCTGAAGTTTTCAAAGTCCCTTGGAAAAGCAAAATATGAAATAGATTAAATTATAAAGTATCTTGGAGAAGGCCAGCTGTTTGCTTATAAATATTCCTTTGCATTCCACGTGAAATAATATTTCAGCTATTTCTCTTTGAATGCTCTTGTTCGCTTTAGTATTTGTGCTTGGCTGAAAGGCCTGTGGGGTTTGTGGAAGTTGACATTCACAATATCCAATTTTTAAAGCTCTGTGTAAAAATGCCACTAAATTGATTCAAACCTACTTTTACTGATCACCTGCACTGGTAAATAAGCAAAGAGTTTTGCATATGCAAATTTTTTAGAGTTCCCTCCAGAGAAGACCAAACACACATCTTAGTATATGCATCTTGAGAGTGCTCTTCCTGGAGCTTTTGCAAGGATCGTTATTATTTAGGGTGCAACAGTCTCTTCAACTTTCCTGGAAATGAAAGGTTTCACATCCAAAACATCTACTAGAATGGTCTTCAAGATTTCATTTACAAGCAGAATTTGCAGATTTGCCATTAGGACTATTTTGGCTTTGAGGACACAAGATGTCATATGCCATGCCCTTGAAATAGCCTGCGTTATTTCTAAACTGAATCAAGAATAAAGAAGAGCCAAGATTCACCCCTTATTGACAAAACATACATACATATACATATGAATGTATACATATTTGGGTATATACATATACATGTATGTATACATCATTTTTAAATTATATATATTATATAATTACGTAAGATATTATAATTATATATTTAATTTAAAAGACTATAGGCCAAACATAGTTATAATTATACTCCCAGGGATAACTGGCATTCAGAAATGATTACTCCCACTTGATATTCACATGACTCACATCATACATGACAACCCCTTCCACTTACAAGGACATTTCAAATGCAGACACTGTTTGCTCTTAGATTTTCAAATCATCTTCTTCAAGAGAAAGGGACATAATAATAGCTATCATTTACTGAGCATGTACTGATGTCAGACACTGAGCTAAGCATTATACAACCATTATTTCAATTAATATTTAGAGCAACTCCATAACAAAGATGTATAATACTATTATCTCTATTTTTCATGTATATGAATTGAGGCATATATAGGTTACCTAGTTTACTTAAGAATGAATATGTGCAATAAAATCAGTATTAGAAACCAGACTAGGATGACCTACAGAGCATAAGCTTTTGAAATATCTTTGAAATAGATGGTGATGGATAAAGAAACAGCCCTGTATCTGGAGCCAGGAGGACTGAGTTTAAATTCTAACTACCCAATTATCATTTGTCCCTCTGAATAAGCCATCCCATTTATTCACAGGTGAAATATTCTGAGGAATATTTTTTTTTCTGGGAAAAGTGCATGTGCATTGCCTATTATTAAGCTAAGAAATCATTGTTTTCTGGAACTTTAGCGTTGTACTGAAAATCAGACAATAGTCATAATTTTTGCTCTTTTTTTTTTGCAATTGTGAAATCTTTGATGATGCTTGTCTCCATTAACTTCCAGTATATTAGATGGTTAGAACTATATATTAAAAAATAATCACATGAAATTTGGAGAAAGTTTATAGATGGCTTAAAACCTATTAGTAATGTTCTATTTCTGTAACTGGCAGGTAGGTATATGTGAATCCATTAAATTATTTGTTATATACTTTGCCTGTGGAAATAATAATAAATCAAAAGTTTACTGCAGACAAAAATAAATCCTCAAAATGCCTATGATTTCCAGATAAGATACGCTTATATTTTGTATTTCTTCTGTTCTCTTCTCCCAGAAACCTCCCAGAAGCAGATGCCTCACCTCTTTTGCCAATAATCCCTCTCTGAATTATTGTGCTGAGCATCTTATGTGACTCATGATAAACTGTTTCATGTGCAATTGTGTATCTTCAGGTGGAATATATGCACCCTGAGAACAGGTGCTGCATCTTCCAATCTAGTGTTTATTTCCCTGTGGCATGAATGTAACTGTAAAACTAATGACTGAAGGAGCCAGCTTTCTTTTTAAACTTAAAAAAAAATTTTATTTTTTTAAATAAAATACATTGGAATTTATTTAATGTATTTAAATAAATACATTATTTAAATGTATTTAATCATTAAATTTAATGATACATTGGAATTCTACACATTTATAAGATACAATTTGGTGTTTTGATACATATATATGTTATATAATAACATGAACAAATCAGGAGAGTTAGCGTATCCATCACCTTCATGCATTTATCCTTTTTTTGTGGTGAGAACATTCAAAAGCCTCACTTCTAGCTATTTTGTAATATACAATATCTTACTGTTAACCATAGTGATTCTACTGTACAACAGAGCAGGAGAACTTACTTCTATACAATTGTAACTGCATGCCTGTTTGGCCAATCTGTCCCCATTCTCCCCTTTTCCATACCCTCTCATTCTCCAGTAACTACTATTCTGCTCTCCGATTCTGTTATATAAACTCTTTGTTTTTGACAGGTTCTACACATGAGTGAGATCACGTGATACTTGTCTTTCTGTATCTGGTGATTCCACTTGACATGATGTCCTCCAGGTCCATGCATGTTGTTGCAAATGACAGGGTTTCATAATTTTTATGACTGACTAGTATTTTATTGTGTATACATACCACATTTTAAAATCTATTCATTCATTGTTAGACACTTAGGTTGATTCCATACCTTGGCTATTATAAGTAATGCTGCAATAAACATGGGAATGCAGATATCTCTTTCACATACAGATTTTACTTCCTTTGGATATATACCAAAGGAAGGGTTCACTGTATCATATGATAATTCTGTTTTTAAGTTTTGGAGAAACTCTCATACTTGTGTTCATAATGGCTGTACTAATGTACAATCAACAGTTTGTAAGTATTCTCTTTTTCTCCACATCCTTGCCAACAATTGTTTTCTTTGTCTTTTTGGTAATAGCCATTTTAACTGTAATGAGGTTATATCTCAAGGTGATTTTGATGGGCATTTCTTTGATAAGTAGTGATGTGGAGCATTTTTTCATATAACCATTGGCTATTTGTATGTCTTCTTTTGAGAAATGTCTGTTCAGGTCTTCTGAACATTTTTGAATGTGGTTGTTTTTTAGTTTTTTGGGGTTTTTTTTTTTTTTTGGCTGAGTTGTTTAAGCTCCTTATATGTTCTGAATGCTCATCCTTTATCAGATGTTTACAACTAAATTCTCCTGTTCTGTAGGTTGTCTCTTCATTATATTAATGGTTTCCTTTTTTGTGCAAATATTTTTTAGTTTGATGTAATCCCTTTTGTCTATTTTTGCTTTTGATGCCTGTGTTTTTGAGGTCTTATTTTAAAAATGCTTGTTCAGCCTGATGTCATGACACATTCCTTTGTTTTCTTGTAGCACTCTTGTGATTTCGGGTTTTACATTTGAGTCTACAGTTTATTTTGAGTTGATTTTTGTATATCGTGAGAGATAGGGATCTAGACTCATTCTTCTGCATAATGGCTCTCCAATTTTCCAAGCACAATTTATTGAAGAAACATCTTTTCCCCAATGTATGTTTTTGGCTCCCTCATCCAAAATCAGTTCATTGTAAAGGTATGAATTTTGTACTGGTGCTGCCTGTACTGCTCCATTTGTCTGTTTGTCTGTTTTCATGTTACTGCCAGGCTGTTTCAGTAGTATATTGAAATCTGGTAGTGTAATGCCTCCAGCTTTTTTCTTGTTGCTCAGCATTGTTTCGGCTATTAGGAGTCTGTTGTGGTTCCATATAATTTTAGAATCTTTTTTCTATTTCTTTGAAGAATGTCATTGGTATTCTGATAAGAATTGTATTAAATCTGTAGATTGCTTTTGGTGGTATGGCCACTTTAACAAAATTAAAATCTCTCATCCATGAACATGTATTCCAATGGACTGTCTTTTCGTTGATTTATGCTCTCTCTAACTTCTTTCATCAATGGTTTTCATCAGTGGTTTTCAGCTTACAGATGTTTTACCTCTTTGCTGAAGTTTATTCCTAGGTGTCCTTTTTTGTAGCTGTTATTAAAATAATTGTTTTCTTAATGCTTTTCAGATTGTTTAATATTAATGTACAGAAATACTGATTTTTTGTATGTTGATTTTATATCTTGCAAATTGGCTGAATTTCTTAGTTCTACCAGTTTTTAGTGGAATATTTAAGATTTTCTCTATATAAGATAGAGACATCTATATACCCTATCATCTGCAAACAGGGACAGTTTATGTTTTTCCTTTTCAATTTGGAGAGCTTTTATTTCTTTATCTTGCCTAATTTCTCTGGCTAGGGCTTCCAGTATTATGTGGACTAGACATGGTGAAAGTGAGCATCCTTGTCTTGTTCCTGATCTTAGAGGAAAAACACTCAGATTTTTCACAGTAAGTATAATGTGAGCTGTGGTTTTTTTCATATGCAGCATTTATTGTGTTGAAGTACATGCATTCTACTCTTAATTTGTAGTGAATTTTTATCAGGAGGGGATATTGAATTTTGTCAAATGCTTTTTCTGGATGTATTGAAATGATCGTATGTTTTTCATCTTTCTTTCTGTTGATGTGGTGTAGCATATTTATTTATGTGTGTATGTTGAACCATCTTTGCATTCCTGGGATAACTCCCACTTGATCATAGTGAATGATCCTCAGATAACATATAGTGAGTCACTGCATTTCTCTGGGCTTATGTGTCCTCTTCTGAGAAACGGAAGTGTTGGGTTTAAATACTACTTTCTCTTTTAAATGATATTCTATGATTCTGTGAATTCTTATGTAAAAATACCTATGAGTAATCTCCAGAAAAGAACAGCTCTCAAACTCTAAGATGCCTCCCAAATCTTAGTGTAAGCAAAAACGTCTTAAAGATAGATATGCAGTTATCGGGATGAAACCATACATTTTTGAAAACAAAACTTCTGAGTTTGAAGGAAATAAGTGGCAATCTTTCAAAAAATCACATCTGTTTTTAAAGGCTACATTTTTTTCTTCCCATATTCTGACCATTTAAATGCCAAAACTCAAAGCCTCTTTTTGGATGTCCTATGTGTGACACCCACAATACAAGCACGTGGGTTCCTGAAACACTTGTCTGCCAAGTAGCCATGCAGTTTCTGAACTGCATTTTGAAGCATCTTTCAATGAAGAGCATCTTATATGATTTTTCAAACAAATAAAATTCTTAGGTTTGGTCGTTGGTTAATTTTCTCTGACTGATGTCCATTGATAAATTTTAGATATGAGAAAAGCCTGTTTTAAGGGTCCCTCCGTGTCTTTCCCGTTTTGAATTTTTCTCTTTTCTTCCCACTCCTCCTACTTCAACATAAGGACAGGATCCTCTGTATATACTGCTGGAGTTTGAATGTTTAAGGCTCAGAGATTATATCACTTGTACTAATGTGGTGTATTACCTTTTATCTCTGTGTGCTCCCATTATTACTTGCAAAGGCTGAAAATTTCAAATAGAGTACTTAATTTATAGCCTACTTTGGGATTAGCTGGGACGTAACAGACCATTGGGACCTCAAAGAGGCAAGAGAATATGCATCAAGAGAAATCAAGTGTGGGGGGAGGTAAGATGGGAGAGATAAGCAAGGGACTTACAGAAAGATGTAGGGAACATATTCTTTTTCTGCCTTTGGGTGTGGACATCTGTGAGCTTGTTATCTGTGGTAGTGGCAGCCAGCGTATGATCTAGAGAGCATAGACCTGAGTATTGAGGCCAGCAAGCTGGACACAGCTAAGGAGAATGATGGAAGCACTTGAATCATTGATGGTGCCATTGTTAATGTTTAATGAATAGACCCTGGGACACTCTATATCTTGCTTCGTGGCAAAAGAAACAAGCATATTCTAAGTTGTTTTAATTCTGCTAAATGCAGCTAACATCTTTCTGATTTAAGTCCAATGTATACTTGGTGAGAATTTTCACCCTCTGCCTCTTGCACCATGTTTAGTTCACAACCACACTAGAAGGAAGGTAATACATTCTCCCTAATTTCTAACAATTGGGGGAAATTTTTGATATAGTGAATAAAATTTAACTGTGAAAAGTACATGGAATAACTATTTATATTTTGAAGCATAAGCCAAAATTTATTTACTTTGCAATTGAAAAAAAAAAAAAATCACAATTTTGGTTAAGGTAAACATAAAATTAAGGAAAATTTGAGCACTTGGTGGGGTCAAACAGGAAACACTTTGTCTCAGGGCTAAGGGATGTAAACATACTTTATTACAAATAATGTTTAAAAACCAAGGCTTGTAATACCCAAGGCATCTGAGTTATAAAGCCTGTCCTTCGTCTATTGGATGGGCTGAGGGGAATGTAATGCAGATAAATGCACACTTATTTCTTCCTGGCTTTCATCTGAAGTGTTCTAATATCTAGAGACCATAACTAAGCAATAATAGTCACATATCTTAATTATGGCCTTTGTATTGCTTTAGTTACCTGCTTGGCCTCAAATTATCGCTTTCAAAAAGTATTGTAACTAGCTAAAAGATGGCAAATACTTTTCTTAGTTTCCTGTGATAAACAAGTGTCTTCCTCAAATCTTGTAAGCAGCTTCAGTACTATTTGAGAGAATTGGGGGAATTTAAAAATGGCATTTTAGTTATCACTAGTTAATATTTTGTTCAGTAGAGAAATATTAATTTGCTTAATTTGTTGGGGGTGTTATTTGTCCCACACTAACTGACCTCTGTGATCTGCTGGGATCTACTCATCAGCTCTGGCTCACCATGTTGAATATATTGCTCTAGATTATTACTTTCCTACTAAAAATACAGAGAGAGAGAAGGAGTTTAATTATTGAAATAAAATTTAAAAGTATATTTTATTTCTGAGACATAGCCTAGTTAAATGGAAATTAGAGTAACATTCATTACTGAATTGTTGTCCACAAATGCATTGTATCCCCTGGGCTAGGCTGCTTTTCTTGGTAGCAGAACTCATTGCTAATTGCTTTCATCAACATGTCAGACTGAGGCTGAAAAACAAACAGTGTATTTCAAAATGTCTTCTCTCTTAATTAATTATGACAGACTAATTTGATTCAAGCTTAAGGCCAAGTCGGAACGTGGCAATATTTTTTTAAGATGTTAAGAGGAGCGAGTTTGCTGGGCGGAGCAAGATGGCCGAATAGGAGCAGCTCCAGTCTTCAACTCC
>NW_020263315.1:0-2565 GCF_003255815.1 Theropithecus gelada | reverse complement strand
TCTTTAAAGGGATCCGAAACATCTGTTTTCAGATTCCAGAGAAATAAATCTAGCAAAGATATCCACGAAACAGAGATGTAAATCTCTGAGATGAATTAACAGAACACTAAGCAGTTTCTCAGAAAGCTTCTTTCCAGATTTCATATGAGGATATTTCCTTTTTCACAATAGCCCTCTATGGGCTTCCAAATATCACTTTGCCAATTCCACAAGAACTGTCTTAGCGAAAGATTTCTTGAGGGGAAAGCTGTAACTCTGTGAGATGATTTCACAGAACACAAAGAAGATTCTCAGAAAGCTTCTTTCTCTTTGTTATCGGAGGATATTTCCTTTGGCCCTATAGTCCTCAAAGGGATACGAAATATCTGTTCTCAAATTCCACAGAAATAAGGCTAGCAAAGAGATCCACGAAACAGAGGTGTAACTCTGTGAGATGAATTAACAGAACCCTAAGCAGTTTCTCAGAAAGCTTCTTTCCAGATTTCATCTGAGGATATTTCCTTTTTCACCATAGCCCTCTATGGGCTTCCAAATATCACTTTTCCAATTCCACAAGAACTGTCTTAGCGAAAGGCTACTTGAGGGGAAAGCTGTAACTCTGTGAGATGATTTCACAGAACACAAAGAAATTTCTCAGAACGCTTCTCTCTCCTTGTTATCGGAGGATAATTCGTTTGGCGCTATAGTCTTCAAAGGGATCCGAAATATCTGTTCTCAGATTCCACAGAAATAAGGCTAGCAAAGAGATCCAAGAAATACAGATGTAACTCTGTGAGATGAATTAGCAGACCACTAAGCAGTTTCTCAGAAATCTCCTTTACAGATGTCATGTGAGGATATTTCCTTTTTCACCGTAGCCCTCTATGGGCTTCCAACTATCACGTTGCCAATTCCACAAGAACTGTCTTAGTGAAAGGCATCTTGAGGGGAAAGCTGTAACTCTGTGAGATGATTTCACAGACCACAAAGAAGTTTCTCAGAAAGCTTCTTTCTCTTTGTTATCGGAGGATATTTCCTTTGGCACTATAGTCTTCAAAGGGATCCGGAATATCTGTTCTCAGATTCCACAGAAATAAGGCTAGCAAAGAGATCCACGAAATACAGATGTAACTTTGTGAGTGGAAGTCTCATCACAGAGCAGTTTCTCAGAAAGATTCTTTCCAGATTCCATCTGAAGATATTTCCTTTTTCACCATAGCCCTCTAAGGGCTTCCAAATAATGCTTTGCAAATTCCACAAGAACTCTCTTAGCGAAAGGCTTCTTGAGGGGAAAGCTGTAACTCTGGGAGATGATTTCACAGAACACAAAGAAGTCTCTCAGAAAGCTTCTATTTCTTTGATATCGGAGGATATTTCCTTTGGCCCTATAGTCTTCAAAGGGATCCGAAATATCTGTTCTCAGGTTCCACAGAAATAAGGCTAGCAATGAGATCCATGAAATACAGATGTGACACTGTGAGATGAATTAACAGAACACTAAGCAGTTTCTCAGAAAGCTTCTTTCCAGATTTCATTTGAGGATATTTCCTTTTTCACCATAGCCCTCTATGGGCTTCCAAATATCACTTTGCCAATTCCACAAGAACTGACTTAGTGAAAGGATTCTTGAGGGGAAAGCTGTTACTCTGGGAGATGATTTCACAGAACACAAAGAAGTTTCTCAGAAAGCTTCTTTCTCTGTGTTATCGGAGGATATTTCCTTTGGCCCTATAGTCTTCAAAGGGATCCGAAATATCTCTTGTCAGATTCCACAGAAATAAGGCTAGCAAGGAGATCCACGAAACAGAGATGTAACTCTGTGAGATGAATTAAAAGAACACTAAGCATATTCTCAGCAAGCTTCTTTCCATATTTCAACTGAGGATATTTCCTTTTTCACCGTAGCCCTCTATGGGCTTCCAAATATCACATTGCCAATTCCACAAGAACTGTCTTAGCGAAAGGCTTCTTGAGGGGGAAGATGTAAATCTGTGAGATGATTTCACGGAACACAGAGAAGATTCTCAGAAAGCTTCTTTCTCTTTGTATCGGAGGATATTTCCTTTGGCCCTATAGTCTTCAAAGGGATCCGAAATATCTGTTGTCAGATTCCACAGAAATAAGGCTAGCAAAGTGATCCACGAAATGCAGATGGAACTTTGTGAGTGGAAGTCTCACATCACAAAGCAGTTTCTCAGAAAGCTTCTTTCCAGATTTCATCTAAGGATATTTCCTTTTTCACCATAGCCCTCTATGGGCTTCCAAATAATGCTTTGCAAATTCCACAAGAACTGTCTTAGCGAAAGGCTTCTTGAGGGGAAAGCTGTAACTCTGTGAGATGATTTCAAAGAAATCAAAGAAGTCTCTCAGAAAGCTTATTTTTCTTTGTTATCGGAGGATATTTCTTGAGACCATATAGTCTTCAAAGGGATCCGAAATATCTGTTCTCCGATTCCACAGGTATAAGGCTAGCAAAGAGATCCACGAAATACAGATGTAACTCTGTGAGACGAATTAACAGAACACTAAGCAGTTTCTCAGCAAGCTTCTTTCCACATTTCATCTGAGGATATTTCCTTTTTCACC
>NW_020263314.1:0-2565 GCF_003255815.1 Theropithecus gelada | reverse complement strand
CATCACCAGGGAGCCACGACCCCATCCCCGCCTCCTTCCTCTGTCCTATGCTAGCAATAAGTAAGTTTCCCAGCCACAGATAATTATTAGAACCTCCTCTCCATATGCCAGTTCCAACCTCCGCTAGATATGATACAGAGGCGGCCCTACCCTCTGGGATCTATGAAAGGTTACACAGACACAGTATGTACACCAGGGAAGGGGGCCACCCCAGCAGCCTGTGCCCTCACCTGGTCCACAGTTAGCTCCACTGTCCTGCCTCAGTTACCTCTCTGAATAAGAAGCTGGGAGCCCCCCTGAGGGAAAAGTTGCTATGGTGAGAGAAAGGAGGCCATCAGGCCTCCTCCCAACAAACCAACTCCACCAGCCTCTGGCTCTTAAATAACAATCATTGTCATCCAGAAATTTAAGGACTCAGCCCTGGTCAAGGTGGCAAAGGGTCTGTTTGTCTTTCCCCATTAGACAGAGGTCTTGTCTTGCTACCCTAATTGTAAAGGGGTGACTGGGAAGGAGTGGCAGGGACATGGTGGCGGTGGAGACTCCAGCCCCACTTCTCCAGGCTTTGCTGACAGGAGCCTGCTTTTCATTTTTATTTTTATTCCATGACATTTTTTTAATTCCATAACTTCTTTTTCATAACTTTTTTTGTAACTTTTCATAAAACTTTTTTCTACTTTTTTGCCACAAGTTTTTTTGCCACAACTTTTTTACATTTTTTATCCCATAACTTTTTCACCCCATAACTTTTTATAATCCCATAACTTTAATTTTGTGTTCTTTTAATAAACACTTGCATAGTTATATTGCAGTTTTATAAAAATGAAACCCATTATCTCATGTCAAGCATGCCCAGCATTTGCACACTATCAATACCTTTAATACTACAATTTTCAAGACATGCAAAAGAAAATTTTAAGGCAAAAACAGCACTTTGCAACAATTTAAGAATTTATTACACTACAGTAGCATCACACCAGCAGTCCATAATGCCACTTTAGGCAAAAGTCTTTCAGCATTTCCATTATACATTCTGTTTACAAGAATTCACAAAATGGTAAAATTCATTCTAAGAAAACTTGGCAAATAAAGCTTTGGACTGGAATTGGCATTTCTTTTTCTACTTTTCCTTGCCACTGTTTCTTTCTTTTAAACTACAGTATTCATATTTTTAAATGTTTTAACTTATTTCAGAACATTAAGCTAGCAGTTACATTTTTAAATAGTTATATTATTTTAAAATGACTCAGATAAAGTTTTAGAGAAACTATGTTATGGATAGGACTGATTTACATTTTCAAATTTTCTAAAAATCAGCTTGGTTTTAGAGCTGATTTTTTTCACTTCTGGAAAACCTATCAGGTTTAATCAAACACTTTAAAGTTATTACTATATATTGCAATCTTTAAATAGGTGTTTTGATTCTTCCTACAGAAATTCAGATTTATTCAGTTGAACTCACATTTTAAAATTCTATGTTTCTGATGAACTCTAACCTTCCAATGTTGCCCTCTAAGCAAATCAAAAGCTGCCTTATACTGAATGAGGAAGAGCACAAATACTTGGCTGAATGAGGTATCGCAAAAGACTGCGTGCACTTTGAAGAAAGATTTAAGTTACTGTTATATGATTTCCATTATTTGTAGCTTTTTCTTAAATATATGACAAACACCTGTACAAAGAGTGGAATTTCAGTTAATACAGTAAATTTATTTTCCAGACTGACATTCAGCTGAAATACGCCAGTGAGTGATTTAATCCATTGGCACCTGATGAACACAGTATGGTCAGATTGGTCACAGATGCTAAACACTATCTGAAGGTCATGCCTAGTCACTGATGTTTATCAGGGTAAAAGTGAAGTGATTTCAACGATAAAAGTACCTTTGAAATAATTTATCCATGTATTAGGTAAACCCAGTTTCAGAATGATAAAGAAAAAACATTACACAAAATAATGTGGCTAATTCACACTGGTCCGATTTCTAGCCTGAGGGTTTAAAATGGACCTAAAGTAACTGTCTTTAAACTGAACTCAGAGAATGCAAAAGCAGGAAGTTCAGAAAATAAAAGGCAGGAACAGGACTGTGAGTCCATTTTAAATCCATGGGCCAGAAACCGGACCCTGTTAATTAGCCACATTATTGGGTCTAACATTTTTTATCATTCTGAAACTGGGTTTATCTAATGTATTGATACATTCATACAATTCAGAAGAGTCAGTTGAAGTCACAAGGACCCAATATTTGCGCTCTTTCAGTGAATGCAGGCAAATCTGTTTTTCCATCGGTAAAATCATATTGTTGCTCTCCTGTTAACGTCATATTTATAAAAGTATCATGAAGATGCCAAATGCTAAAAATGGAGATGGTCTAGTAACTAGAAATCCCCACCCCAGGGAGCACACGTACATATCTCCCCACATCCTAATACTGTGATGTGTTTTGGACACAGACATTAGAACTTCAGGAGGTTTTAACTGTTGATTCTTTCCCAAGCATCATCAAGTTATGATTTAGACAATGTGTGACTGAAATTCATTCATTCCTCATGCATAGGCACAATCAC
>NW_020263313.1:0-2566 GCF_003255815.1 Theropithecus gelada | reverse complement strand
TTTGAAGATTATAGGGCCAAAGGAAATATCCTCCGATAACAAAGAGATAGAAGCTTTCTGAGAAACTTCTTTGTGTTCTGTGAAATCATCTCACAGAGTTACAGGTTTCCCGTCAAAAAGCCTTTCGCTAAGTCAGTTTTTGTGGAATTGGCAAAGTGATATATGGAAGCCCATAGAGGGCTATGGTGAAAAAGGAAATATCCTCAGATGAAATCTCGGAAGAAGCTTTCTCAGAAACTGCTTAGCGTTCTGTTAATTCATCTCACAGAGTTACATCTGTATTTCGTGGATCTCTTTGCTAGCCTTATTTCCGTGGAATCTGAGAACAGATATTTCGGATCCCTTTGAAGACTGTAGGGAGAAAGGAAATATACTCCGATAACAAAGAGAAAGAAGCTTCCTCAGAAACTTCTTTTTGTTCTGTGAAATCATCTCACAGAGTTACAGCTTTCCCTTCAAGAAGACTTTCGGTAAGACAGTTCTTGTGGAATTGGCAAAGTGACATTTGGAAGCCCACAGAGGGCAAAGGTGAAAAAGGAAATATGCTCAGATGAAATCTGGAAAGAAGCTTTCTGAGAAACTGCTTAGTTTTCTCTAAATTCATCTCACAGAGTTACATCTATATTTCGTGGACCTCTTTGCTAGCCTTATTTCTGTGGAATCTGAGAACAGATATTTCGGATCCCTTTGAAGACTATAGGGCCAAAGGAAATATCCACCGATAACAAAGAGAAAGAAGGTTTCTCCGAATCTTCTTTGTGTTCTGTGAAATCATCTCACAGAGTTACAGCTTTCCCGTCAAGAAGCCTTTCGCTAAGACAGTTCTTCTGGAATTGCAAAGTGATATTTGGAAGCCCATAGAGGGCTATGGTGAAAAAGGAAATATCCTCAGATGAAATCTGGAAAGAAGCTTTCTGAGAGACTGCTCTGTGATGTGTGACTTCCATTCAAAGAGTTACATCTGTATTTCGTGGATCTCTTTGCTAGCCTTCATTCTGTGGAATCTGAGAACAGATATTTCGGATCCCTTTGAAGACTATAGGGCCAAAGGAAATATCCCCCGATAACTAAGAGAAAGAAGCTTTTTGAGAAACTTCTTTGTGTTCTGTGAAATCATCTGACAGAGTTACAGCCTTCCCGTCAAGAAGCCTTTCGCTAAGACAGTTCTTGTGTAATTGGCAAAGTGAT
The DNA here is from genome assembly GCF_003255815.1 of Theropithecus gelada. Lineage (NCBI taxonomy): Eukaryota > Metazoa > Chordata > Mammalia > Primates > Cercopithecidae > Theropithecus > Theropithecus gelada. The sequence goes on along the minus strand of NW_020263313.1, from coordinate 1,378 downwards.
ATTTGGAAGCCCATAGAGGGCTATGGTGAAAAAGGAAATATCCTCAGATGAAATCTGCAAAGAAGCTTTCTGAGAAACTGCTTAGTGTTCTCTTAATACATCTCACAGAGTTACATCTGTATTTCGTGGATCTCTTTGCCAGCCATATTTCTGTGGAATCTGACAGCAGATATTTCGGATCCCTTTGAAGACTATAGGGCCAAAGGAAATATCCCACGATAACAAAGAGAAAGAAGCTTTCTGAGAATCTTCTTTGTGTTCTGTGAAATCATCTCACAGAGTTACAGCTTTCCCGTCAAAAAGCCTTTCGCTAAGACAGTTCTTGAGGAATTGGCAAAGTGATATATGGAAGCCCATAGAGGGCTATGGTGAAAAAGGAAATATCCTNTCTTTGTGTTCTGTGAAATCATCTCACAGAGTTACAGCTTTCCCGTCAAAAAGCCTTTCGCTAAGACAGTTCTTGAGGAATTGGCAAAGTGATATATGGAAGCCCATAGAGGGCTATGGTGAAAAAGGAACTATCCTCAGATGAAATACGGAAAGAAGCTTTCTCAGAAACTGCTTAGTGTTCTGTTAATTCATCTCACAGAGTAACATGTGTATTTCGTGGATCTCTTTGCTAGCCTTATTTCTGTGGAACCTGAGAACAGATATTTCGGATCCCTTTGAAGACTATAGGGCCAAAGGAAATATCCTCCGATAACAAAGAGAAAGAAGCTTTCTGAGCAACTTCTTTGTGTTCTGTGAAATCATCTCTCAGAGTTACAGCCTTCCCGTCAAAAAGACTTTCGCTAAGACAGTTCTTGTGGAATTGGCAAAGTGATATATGGAAGCCCATAGAGGGCTATGGTGAAAAAGGAAATATCCTCAGATGAAATCTGGAAAGAAGCTTTCTGAAAAACTGCTTAGTGTTCTGTTAATTCATCTCACAGAGTTACATCTGCATTTCGTGTATCTCTTTGCTAGCCTTATTTTTGTGGAATCTGAGAACAGATATTTCGGATTCCTTTGAAGACTATAGGGCCAAAGGAAATATCTCCCGATAACAAAGAGAAGGAGGCTTTTTGAGAAACTTCTTTGTGTTCTGTGAAATCATCTCACAGAGTTAGACCTTTCCCGTCAAGAACCTTTCGCTAAGACAGTTCTTGTGTAATTGGCAAAGTAATATTTTCAAGCCCATAGAGGGCTATGGTGAAAAAGGAAATATCCTCAGATGAAATCTGGAAAGAAGCTTTCTCAGAAACTGCTTAGTGTTCTGTTAATTCATCTCACAGAGTTACATCCGTATTTCGTGGATCTCTTTGCTAGCGTTATTTCCGTGGAATCTGAGAACAGATATTTCGGATCCCTTTGAAGACTATAGGGAGAAAGGAAATAT
>NW_020263312.1:0-2565 GCF_003255815.1 Theropithecus gelada | reverse complement strand
GGCCAAACGAAATATCCTCCGATAACAAAGAGAAAGAAGCTTCCTGAGAAACTTCTTTGTGTTCTGTGAAATCACGTCACAGAGTTACACCTTTCCCCTCAAGAAGCCTTTCGCTAAGACAGTTCTTCTGGAATTGGCAAAGTGATATTTGGATGCAAATAGAGGGCTATGGTGAAAAAGTCAATATCCTCAGATGAAATCTGGAAAGAAGCTTTCTGAGAAACTGCTTAGTGTTCTGTTCATTCATCTCACAGTGTTACATCTCTATGTCGGGGATCTCTTTGCTAGCCTTATTTCTGTGGAATCTGAGAACAGATATTTCGGATCCCTTTGAAGACTATAGGGGAAAAGGAAATATCCTCCGATAACAAAGAGAAAGAAGCTTTCTGAGAAACTTCTTTGTGTCCTGTGAAATCATCTCACCGAATTACAGCTTTCCCCTCAAGAAGACTTTCGCTAAGACAGTTCTTGTGGAATTGGCAAGGTGATATTTGGAAGCCCCTACAGGGCTATGGTGTAAAAGGAAATATCCTCAGATGAAATCTGGAAAGAAGCCTCCTGAGAAACTGCTTAGTGTTCTGTTAATTCATCTCACCGAGTTACATCTGTATTTCGTGGATCTCTTTGCTAGCCTTATTTCTGTGGAATCTGAGAACAGATATTTCGGATCCCTTTGAAGGCTATAGGGCCAAGGGAAATATCCTCCAATAAAAAAGAGAAAGAAGCTTTCTGAGAAACTTCTTTGTGTTCTCTGAAATCACCTAACAGAGTTACACCTTTCCCCTCAAGAAGCCTTTCACTAAGACAGTTCTTGTGGAATTGGCAAAGTGATATTTGAAAGCCCTCTGAGGGCTATGGTGAAAAAGGAAATATCCTCAGATGAAATCTGGAAAGAAGCTTTCTGAGAAACCGCTTAGTGTTCTGTTAATTCATCTCACAGAGTTACATCTCTGTTTCGTGGACCTCTTTGCCCGCCTTATTTCTGTGGAATCTGAGAACAGATATTTCGGATCCCTTTGAAGACTATAGGGCCAAAGGAAATATCCTCCGATAACAAAGAGAAACAAGCTTTCTGCGAAACTTCTTTGTATTCTGTGAAATCATCTCACAGAGTTATAGCGTTCCCCTCAAGAATCCTTTCGCTAAGACAGTTCTTGTGGAATTGGCAAAGTGATATTTGGAAGCCCATAGAGGGCTATGGTGAAAAAGGAAATATCCTCAGTTGAAATCTAGAAAGAAGCTTTCTGAGAAACTGCTTAGTGTTCTGTTAATTCATCTCACACAGTTACATCTCTGTTTCGTGGATCTCTTTGCTAGTCTTATTTCTGCGGAATCTGAGGAGAGATATGTCGGTTCCCTTGGAAGACTATAGGTCCTAAGGAAATATCCTCCGATAACAAAGAGAAATAAGCTTCTGAGAAACTTCTTTGTGTTCGTGAAACCATCTCACAGAGTTACAGCTTTCCCCTCAAGAAGCCTTTCGCTAAGACAGTTCTTGTTAAATTGGCAAAGGGATATTTGGAACCCCTAGATGGTTATGGTGAAAAAGGAAATATCCTCACATGAAATCTGGAAAGAAGCTTTCTGAGAAACTTCTTTGTGTTCTGTGAAATCATCTCACAGAGTTACAGCTTTCCCCTCAAGAAGCCTTTCGCTAAGACAGTTCTTGTGGAGTTGGCAAATTGATATTTGGAATCCCTTAGAGGGCTATGGTGAAAAAGGAAATATCCTCAGATGAAATCTGGAAAGAAGCTTTCTGAGAAACTGCTTAGTGTTCTGTTAATTCATCTCACGANNNNCCTTATTTCTGTGGAATCTGAGAACAGATATTTCGGATCCCTTAGAAGACTATAGGGCCAAAGGAAATATCCTCCCATAACCAAGTGAAAGAAGCTTTCTGAGAAACTTCTTTCAGTTCTGTGAAATCATCTCACAGAGTTACAGCTTTCCCCTCCCGAAGCCTTTCGCTAAGACAGTTCTTGTGGAATTGGCAAAGTGATATTTGGAAGCCCATAAAGGGCTATGTTGAAAAAGGAAATATCCTCAGATGAAATCTGGAAAGAAGCTTTCTGAGAAACTGCTTAGTGTTCTGTTAATTCATCTCACAGAGTTACATCTGTATTTCGTGGATTTCTTTTCTAGCCTTATTTCTGTGGAATCTGAGAACAGATATTTCGGATCCCTTTGAAGGCTATAGGGCCAAGGGAAATATCCTCCAATAAAAAAGAGAAAGAAGCTTTCTGAGAAACTTCTTTGTGTTCTCTGAAATCATCTCACAGAGTTACAGCTTTCTCCTCAAGAAGCCTTTCGCTAAGACAGTTCTTGAGGAATTGGCAAAGTGATATTTGGAAGCCCATAGAGGGCCATGGTGAAAAAGGAAATATCCTCAGATGAAATCTGGAAAGAAGCTTTCTGAGAAACGGCTTAGTGTTCTGTTCATTCATCTCACAGAGTTATATCTCTGTTTCGTAGATCTCTTTGCTAGCCTTATTTCTGTGGAATCTGAGAAGAGATATTTGGGATCCCTTTGAAGACTATAGGGCCAAAGGAAATATCCTCCGATAA
>NW_020263311.1:0-2565 GCF_003255815.1 Theropithecus gelada | reverse complement strand
ATAGCCCTCTATGGGCTTCCAAATATCACTTTGCCAATTCCACAAGAGCTGTCTTAGCGAAAGGCTTCTTGAGGGGAAAGCTGTAACTCTGTGGGATGATTTCACAGAACACAAAGCAGTTTCTCAGAAAGCTTCTTTCTCTTTGTTATAGGTGGATATTTCCTTTAGCCCTATAGTCTTCAAAGGGTTCCGAAATATCAGTTTTCAGATTCTACAGAAATAAGGCTAGCAAAGAGATCCACGAAATACAGATGTAACACTGTGAGATGAATTAACAGAACACTAAGCAGTTTCTCAGAAAGCTTCTTTACATATTTCATCCGAGGTTATTTCCTTTTTCACCATAGCCCTCTATGGGCTTCCAAATATCACTTTGCCAATTCCACAAGAACTGTCTTAGCGAAAGGCTTCTTGAGGGGAAAGTTGTAACTCTGTGAGATGATTTCACAGAACACAAAGAAGTTTCTGAGAAAGCTTCTTTCTCTTTGTTATCGGAGGATATTTCCTTTGGCCCTATAGTCTTCAAAGGGATCTGAAACATCTGTTCTCAGATTCCACAGAAATAAGGCCAGAAAAGGGATCCACGAAATACAGATGTAACTCTCTGAGGTGAATTAACAGAAATCTAAGCAGTTTCTCAGAAAGCTTCTTTCCAGATTTCATCCGAGGATATTTCCTTTTACACCATAGCCCTCTATGGGCTTCCAAATATCACTTTGCCAATTCCACAAGAACTGTCTCAGCGAAAGGCTTCTTGAGGGGAAAGCTGTATCTCTGTGAGATGATTTCACAGAACACAAAGAAGTTTCTCAGAAAGCTTCTTTCTCTTTGATATCGGAGGATATTTCCTTTGGACCTATAGTCTTCAAAGGGATTAGATATATCTGTTCTCAGATTCCACAGAAATAAGGCCAGCAAAGAGATCCACGATATACAGATGTAACTCTGTGAGATGAATTAACAGAACACTAAGCAGTTTCTCAGAAAGCTTCTTACCAGATTTCATCCGAGGATATTTCCTCTTTCACCATAGCCCTCTACTGTCTTCCAAATATCACTTTGCCAATTCCACAAGAATTGTCTTAGCGAAAGGCTTCTTGAGGGGAAAGCTGTAACTCTGTGAGATGATTTCACAGAACACAAAGAAGTTTCTCAGACAGCTTCTTTCTCTCTCATATCGGAGGATGTTTCCTTTGGCCCTATACTCTTCAAAGGGATCCGAAATATCTGTTCTCACATTCCACAGAAATAAGGCCAGCAAAGAGATCCACGAAATACAGATGTAACTCTGTGAGATGATTTTACAGAACACTAAGCAGTTTCTCAGAGAGCTTCTTTACAGATTTCATCCGAGGATATTTTCTTTTTCACCATAGCCCTCTATGGGCTTCCAAATATCACTTTGCCTATTCCACAAGAAATAAAGCTTCTTTCTCTTTATTATTGGAGGATATTTCCTTTGGCCGTATAGTGTTCAAAGGGATCCGAAATATCGGTTCTCAGATTCCACAGAAATAAGGCTAGCAAGGCGATCCACGAAATACAGATGTAACTCTGTGACATGAATTAACAGAACATTAAGCAGTTTCTCAGAAAGGTTCTTTCCAGATTTCATCCGAGGATATTTTCTATTTCACCATAGCCCTCTATGGGCTTCCAAATATCACTTTGCCAATTCCACAAGAGCTGTCTTAGCGAAAGGCTTCTTGAGGGGAAAGCTGTAACTCTGTGAGATGATTTCACAGAACACAAAGCAGTTTCTCAGAAAGCTTCTTTCTCTTTGTTATCATAGGATATTTCCTTTAGCCCTATAGTCTTCAAAGGGATCCCAAATATCTGTTTTCAGATTCTACAGAAATAAGGCTAGCAAAGAGATCCACGAAATACAGATGTAACTCTGTGTGATGAATTAACAGAACACTAAGCAGTTTCTCAGAAAGCTTCTTTACAGATTTCATCCGAGGTTATTTCCTTTTTCACCATAGCCCTCTATGGGCTTCCAAATATCACTTTGCCAATTCCAGAAGAACTGTCTTAGCGAAAGGCTTCTTGAGGGGAAAGTTGTAACTCTGTGAGATGATTTCGCAGAACACAAAGAAGTTTCTCAGAAAGCTTCTTTCTCTTTGTTATCGGAGGATATTTCCTTTGGCCCTATAGTCTTTAAAGGGATCTGAAACATCTGTTCTCAGATTCCACAGAAATAAGGCCAGAAAAGAAATCCACGAAATACAGATGTAACTCTCTGAGGTGAATTAACAGAAATCTAAGCAGTTTCTCAGAAAGCTTCTTTCCAGATTTCATCCGAGGATATTTCCTTTTACACCATAGCCCTCTATGGGCTTCCAAATATCACTTTGCCAATTCCACAAGAACTGTGTTAGCGAAAGACTTCTTGAGGGGAAAGCTGTATCTCTGTGAGATGATTTCACAGAACACAAAGAAGTTTCTCAGAAAGCTTCTTTCTCTTTGATATCGGAGGATATTTCCTTTGGACCTATAGTCTTCAAAGGGATCAGATATATCTGTTCTCAGATTCCACAGAAATAAGGTTAGCAAACAGGGCCG
>NW_020263310.1:0-2566 GCF_003255815.1 Theropithecus gelada | reverse complement strand
CAGAGGTTTGCTGCTGGGGCAGGGCCCTCATTGAGAACCTCTGCTAGACAACCAGGCATTTCCATACATCCTCCAAAACCTAGGGGGAGGGTACCAAACCTCAATTCTTGACTCCAGCCTGGGTGCCAAAGTGAGACCCTGTCTCAATAAAACCAAAAATGTTCAGTGAGTTGGAGGCCCCAGTGAAGAGACAGCAGTTAAGTGATTATACTCTAATGACATGAGGTAATGGTCAGAGAAGAGCATGTCTGAATCATTGATTTCGGAAGTGGGATAATTCTTGAGGAATGAAAGGGACTAGAATGTAGGTGATGAACTTTGGTGACAAAATGCAAACTATGCACATAACAAAGGGGAATAATGCTCCAAATATATGAGAAAAATTTCACAATAACTCAGATACAAGACTGTTTTCGCTACAAGGAAATGCTGAGGTGAGAGATCTGCTAAATAGCTAATTTGACTATTGTGCAATGGCACACATGTAAAGAAACATCACACTGTATCCTATAAATATGCACAATTATTACATTTCAATTAAAAGAAAACTTAAAAATACAGAACACTTTTTTTTTTTAACTTCAAGTTCTGGGATACATGTGCAGAATATGCAGCTTTTTAACATAAGTATCCATGTGCCATGGTGATTTGCTGAACCTACCCATCTTTCATCTAGGTTTTAAGTCCCGCACACACTAGGTATTTGTCCTAATGCTCTCCCTCCCCTTGCCCCCCACCCCCGCCCCCGAACAGGCCCCGATGTGTGATGATCCCCTCCCTCTGTCCATGTGTTCTCATTGTTCAACTCCCACTTATGAGTGGGGACGTGCAGTGTTTGGCTTTCTATTCCTGCGTTAGTTTCTCAAGGATGTGAATTCATTATTTTCTATGGCTGCACAATATTCCATGGTGTGTATATGCCATATGTTATTTATCCAGTCTATCATTGATGGACAGTTGGTTGGTTCCAAGTCTTTGCTATTGTAAACAGTGCTGCAATAAACATATGTGTGCGTGTGTCTTTTTAGAAGAATGATTTATAATCCTTTGGGTACATATTCAGTAATGGGATTGCTGAGTCAAATGGTATTTGTGGTTCTAGATCCTTGAGGAATCGCCCCACTGTCTTCCACAATGGTAGAACTAATTTACACTCACACCAACAGTGTAAAAGCATTTCTGTATCTCTGCAGCCTCATCAGCATCTGTTGTTTCCTGACTTTTTAATCATCGCTATTCTAACTGGCATGAGATGGTATCTCATTGTGGTTTTGATTTGCATTTCTCTAATGACCAATGATGATGAGCTTTTTTTCACATTTGTTGACCACATAAATGTCTTCTTTTGAGAAGTGTCTGCTGATATCCTTCACTCACTTTTTGATGGGGCTTTAGTTTTTTTTTCTTGTAAATTTGTTTAAGTTACTTGTAGATTCTGGATACTAGGGCTTTGTCAGATAGGGAAATTGAAAAGAATTTTCCTCCATTCTGTAGGCTGCCTGTTCACTCTGATGATAGTTTCTTTTGCTGTACAGAGGCTCATTAGTTTAATTAGATCCCACCTGCCAATTTTGGCTTTTGTTACAATTGCTTTTGGCGTTTTAGTCATGAAGTCTCTGCCCATGCCTATGCCCTGAATGGTATTGCCTAGGTTTTCCTCTAGGGTTTTTTTTTTTTTTTTTTTTGGTGGGGTCTTATATTTATAAGTCTTTAATCCATCTTGAGTTAATTTCTGTATACTGTGTAAGAAAGGGGTCCACTTTCTGTTTTCTGCATATGGCTAACCAGTTTTCCCATCACCATTTATTAAATAGGGAATTCTTTCCACATTGCTTGTTTTTGTCAGGTTTGTTGAAGATCAGATGGTTGTAGATGTGTGGTGTTATTTCTGAGTTTTCTGTTTTGCTCCATTGGTCTATGTATCTGTTTTGGCACCAGTACCATGCTGCTTTGGTTACTGTAGCCTTGTAGTATAGTTTGAAGTCAGGTAGTGCAATGCCTTCAGCTTTGTTCTTTTTGCTTAGGACTGTCTTGGTTATACAAGCTCTTTCTTGGTTCCATATGAAATTTAATGTAGTCTTTTTCTAATTCTGTGAAGAAAATCAATAGTAGCTTGATGGGAATAGCATTTAATTTATAAATTACTTTGGGCAGTATAGCCATTTTCATGACATTGATTCCTCCTATCCATGAGCATGGAAGGTTTTTCCATTTGTTTATATCCTCTTTTATTTACTTGAGCAGTTGTTTGTAGTTCTCCTTGAAGAGGTGCTTCACATCACTTTTAAGTTGTATTCCTAGGTATTCTATTCTCTTTGAACCAGTTGCGAATGGGAGTTCACTCATAATTTCGCTCTCTGCTTGTCTATTACTGGGGCATAGGAATGCTTGTGATTTTTGCACATTGATTTTGTGAGACTTTGTTGAAGCTGCTTATCAGCTTAAGGAGTTTTTGGGCTGAGATGATGGGGTTTTCTAAATATATAATCATGTCTTCTGCAAAGAGAGACAATTTGACTTCCTCTCCTCCTATGTGAATACCCTTTATTTCTTTCTCTTGCCTGAT
>NW_020263309.1:0-2566 GCF_003255815.1 Theropithecus gelada | reverse complement strand
TAACAGAACACTAAGCAGTTTCTCAGAAAGATTCTTTCCAGATTTCAGCTGAGGATATTTCCTTTTTCACCATAGCCCCCTATGGGCTTCCAAATATCACTTTCCCAATTCCACAAGATCTGTCTTAGCGAAAGGCTTCCTGAGGAGAAAGCTGTAATACTGTGAGATGATTTCACAGAACACAACGAAGTTTCTCAGAAAGCTTCTTTCTCTTTCTTACCGGACGATATTTCCTTTGCCCCTATAGTCTTCAAAGGGATCCGAAATATCAGTTCTCAGATTCCACAGAAATAAGGCTAGCAAAGAGATCCATGAAATACATATGTAACTCTGTGAGATGAATTATCAGAACCCTAAGCAGTTTCTCAGAAAGCTTCTTTCCAGATTTCAGCTGAGGATATTTCCTTTTTCACCATAGCCCCCTATGGGCTTCCAAATGTCACTTTGCCTATTCCACAAGAACTGTCTTAGCGAAAGGCTTCTTGAGGGGAAAGCTGTAACTCTCTGAGATGATTTCACAGAACACAAAGAAGTATCTCAGAAAGCTTCTTTCTCTTTGTTATCGGAGGATATTTCCTTTGGCCCTATAGTCTTCAAAGGGATCCCAAATATCGGTTCTCAAATGCCACAGAAATAAGGTTAGCCAGGAGATCCACGAAATACAGATTTAACTCTGTGAGATGAATTAACATAACACTAAGCAGTTTCTCAGAAAGCTTCTTTCAAGATTTCATCTGAGGATATTTCCTTTTTCACATTAGCCCCCTGTGGGCTTCCAAATATCACTTTGCCAATTACACAAGAACTGTCCTAGGGAAAGGCTTCCTGAGGGGAAAGCTGTGACTCTGTGAGATGATTTCACAGAACACGAAGAAGTTTCTCAAAAAGGTTCTTTCTCTTTGTTATCGAGGAGATTTCCTTTGCCCCTATAGTCTTCAACGGGATCCGAAATATCTGTTCTCAGATTCCACAGAAATAAGGCTAGCAAAGAGATCCTCGAAATACAGATGTAACTCTGTGAGATGAATTAACAGAACACTAAGCAGTTTCTCAGAAAGCTTCTTTCCAGATTTCATCTGAGGATATTTCCTTTTTCACCATAGCCCTCTTATGGGCTTCCAAATATCACTTGGTCAATTCCACAAGAACTGTCTTAGCGAAACGCTTCTGCAAGGGAAAGCTGTAACTCTGTGAGATGATTTCACAGAACACAAAGAAGTTTCTCAGAAATCTTCTTTCTCTTTGTTATCAGAGGATATTTCGTTTGGCCCTATAGTCTTCCGAGGGATCCGAAATATCTGTTCTCAGATTCCTCAGAAATAAGGCTAGCAAAGAGATCCACCAAATACAGATGTATCTCTGTGAGATGAATTAACAGAACACTAAGCAGTTTCTCAGAAAGCTTCTTTCCAGATTTCATCTGAGAATATTTCCTTTTTCACCATAGCCCTCTATGGGCTTCCAAATATCACTTTGCGAATTCTACAAGAACTGTCTTAGCGAAAAGCTTCTTGAGGGGAAAGCTGTAACTCTGTGAGATGATTTCACAGTACACAAAGAAGTTTCTCAGAAAGCTTATTTCTCTTTGTTATCGGAGGATATTTCCTTAGGCCCTATAATCTTCAAAGGTATCCGAAATATCTGTTCTCAGTTTCCACAGAAATAAGGCTAGCAAAGAGATCCACCAAATACAGATGTAACTCTGTGAGTGGAAGTCTCACATCACAGAGCAGTTTCCCAGCAAGCTTCTTTCCAGATTTCAACTGAGGATATTTCCTTTTTCACCATAGCCCTCTCACGGGCTTCCAAATATCACTTGGCCAATTCCACAAGAACTGTCTTAGCGAAACGCTTCTTGAGGGGAAAGCTGTAACTCTGTGAGATGATTTCACAGAACACAAAGAAGTTTCTCAGAAATCTTCTTCCTCTTTGTTATCAGAGGATATTTCGTTTGGCCCTGTAGTCTTGAACGGGATCCGAAATATCTGTTCTCAGGTTCCTCAGAAATAAGGCTAGCAAAGAGATCCACGAAATACAGATGTAACTCTGTGAGTGGAAGTCACACATCACATAGCAGTTTCTCAGAAAGCGTCTTTCCAGATTTCATCTCAGGATATTTACTTTTTCACCATAGCCCTCTAAGGGCTTCCAAATATCACTTTGCCAACTCCAGAAGAACTGTCTTAGCGAAAGGCTTCTTGAGGGGAAAGCTGTAACTCTGTGATATGATTTCAGAGAACACAAAGCAGTTTCTCAGAAATCTTCTTTCTCTTTGTTATCGGAGGATATTTCCTTTGGCCATATAGTGTTCAAGGGGATCCGAAATATCTGTTCTCATATTTCACAGATATAAGGCTACCAAAGAGATCCACGAAATACAGATGTAACTCTGTGAGATAAATTAACAGAACACTAACCAGTTTCTCAGAAAGATTCTTTCCAATTTTCAGCTGAGGATATTTCCTTTTTCACCATAGCCCTCTATGGGATTCCAAATATCACTTTGCCAATTCCACAAGAACTGTCTTAGCGAAAGGCTGCCTGAGGGGAAAGCTGTAACTCTGTG
>NW_020263308.1:0-2566 GCF_003255815.1 Theropithecus gelada | reverse complement strand
TTGTTATCGGAGGATATTTCCTTTGGCCCTATAGCCTTCAAAGGGATACGAAATATCTGTTCTCAGATTCCACAGAAATAAGGCTTGCATGGAGATCCACGAATAACAGATGTAACTCTGTGAGAGGAAGCCACACATCAAAAAGCAGTTTCTCAGAAAGCTTCTTTCCAGTTTTTCTCTGAGGATATTTCCTTTTTCTTCATAACCCTCTATGTGCTTCCACATATCACTTTGCCAATTCAACAAGAACAGGATTAGCGAGCGGCTTATTGAGGGGAAAGCTGTAACTCTGTGAGATGAATTCACAGAACACTAAGCAGTTTCTCAGAAAGCTTCTTTCCAGATTTCATCGGAGGATATTTCCTTTTTGAACATAGCCCTCTATGGGCTTCCAAAAATCCCTTTGCAAGTTCCAGAAGAACAGGCTTAGCGAGCGGTTTCTTGAGGAGAAAGCTGTAACTCTGTGAGTGGAAATCACACATCACAGAGCAGTTTCTCAGAAAGCTTCTTTCCAGTTTTTCTCTGAGGATATTTCCTTTTTCACCATAGCCCTCTATGGGCTTCCAAATATCAGTTTGCGAAATCCACAACAACACGCTTAGCGAGCGGCTTCTTGAGGGGAAAGCTGTAACTCTGGGAGATGAATTCACAGAACACCAAGCAGTTTCTCAGAAAGCTTCTTTCCAGATTTCATCGGAGGATATTTGCTTTTTCACCATAGCCCTCTATGGGCTTCCAAATATCACTTTGCGTATTCCGCAAGAACAGGCTTAGGGAGCGGCTTCTTGAGGGGAAAGCTGTAACTCTGTGAGATGAATTCACAGACCACTAAGCAGTTTCTCAGAAAGCTTCTTTCCAGATTTCATCTGATGATAATTCCTTTTTCACGATAGCCCTCTATGGGCTTCCAAATATCACTTTGCACATTCCACAAGAACTGTTTTAGCGAAAGGCTTCTAGAGGGGAATGCTGTAACTCTGTGAGGTGATTTAACAGAACACAAAGAAGGTTCTCAGAAGGCTTCTTTCTCTTTGTTATCGGAGGATATCAACTTAGGCCCTATAGTCTTCAAAGGGATCTGAAACATCTGTTCATAGATTCCACAGAAATAAGGCCTGCAAAGAGATCCACGAAATACAGATGTAACTCTGTGAGTGGAAGTCACACATCACAAAGCAGTTTCTCTGAAAGCTTCTTTCCAGTTTTTCTATGAGGATATTTCCTTTTTCAACATAGGCCTCGATGGGCTTCCAAATATCACTTTGCGAATTCCATAATAACCGGCTAAGCGAGCGGCTTCTTGAGGGGAAAGCTGTAACTCTGTGAGATGAATTCACAGAACACTAAGCAGTTTCTCAGAAAGCTTCTTTCCAGATGTCATGGGAGGATATTTCCTTTTTCACCATAGCCGTCTAAGGGATTCCAAATATCATTTGCGAATTCCACAAGAACTGTCTGAGCGAAAGGCTTCTTGAGGGGAAAGCTGTATCTCTGTGAGATGATTTCACAGAACAAAAAGAAGTTTCTCGGAAAGCTTCCTTTTCTTTGTTATCGGAGGATATTTCCTTGGGCCCTATAGTCTTCAAAGGGATCCGAAGTATCTGTTCGCAGATACCACAGAAATAAGGCTAGCCTCGAGATCCACGAAATACAGATGTAACTCTGTGAGTGGAAGTCACACATCACAAAGCCGTTTCTCAGAAAGCTTCTTTCCAGTATTTCTCCCAGCATATTTCCTTTTTCACCATAGCATCCTAAGGGCTTCCAAATATCACTTTGCGAATTCCACAAGAACTGGCTTAGCGAGCGGCTTCTTGAGGGGAAAGCTGTATGTGTGTGAGATGAATTCAAAGAACACAAAGAAGTTTCTCAGAAAGCTTCTTTCTCTTTGTTATCGGAGGATATTTCCTTTGCCCCTAGAGTCTTCAAAGGGATCCGAAATATCTGCTCTCAGATTCCACAGAAATAAGGCTAGCAAAGAGATCCACCAAATACAGATGTAACTCTGTGAGATGAATTAACAGAACACTCAGCAGTGTCTCAGAAAGCTTCTTTCCAGATTTCTTCTGAGGATATTTCCTTTTTCACCATAGCCCTCTATGGGCTTCCAAATATCACATTGCCAATTCCACAAGAACTGTCTTAGCTAAAGGCTTCTTGAGGGGAAAGCTGTAACTCTGTGAGATGATTTCACAGAACACTAAGAAGTTTCTCAAAAAGCTTCATTCTCTTTGTTATCGGAGGATATTTCCTTTGGCCCTAGAGTCTTCAAAGGGATACGAAATATCTGTTCTCAGATTCCACAGAAATAAGGCTAGCAAAGAGATCCACGAAATACAGATGTAACACTGTGAGATGAATTAACAGAACACTCAGCAGTTTCTACGAAAGCTTCTTTCCAGATTTCATCTGAGGATATTTCATTTTTCACCTAGATCTCTATGGGATTCCAAATATCACTTTGCCATTTCCACAAGAACTGTCTTAGCGAAAGGCTTCTTGAGGGGAAAGCTGTAACACTGTGAGGTGATTTCACAGAACACAAAGAAGTTTCTCAGAAAGCTTC
>NW_020263307.1:0-2567 GCF_003255815.1 Theropithecus gelada | reverse complement strand
CTGCCTCAAGCTCCCGAGTAGCTGAGTTTACAGGCATGCGCCACCACACCCAGTTAATTTTGTATTTTTAATAAAGACGGGGTTTCTCCATGTTGGTCAGGCTGGTCTCAAACTCCAGACCTCAGGTGACCCGCCCACCTCAGCCTCCCAAACTGCTGGGATTACAGGTGTAAGCCACCGCGCCCAGTCTAATTTCAAAATCTTTTTAAAATTACTAAGAAAAATTTTTTAAAAAACAAAATTAAAGTTAATCATCTCAAAACCTGACGCTGCTTTATCAACTAAGTTTATGTAATAATCTAAATCCTTTGTTGTCATTTCAATAATGTTTACAGCATATTCATCAGAAGTAGATTCCATCTCAAGAAAGCAATTTCTGTGCTTATCCATAAAAAACAATTTATCGTTTGTTAAAGTTTTATCACGAGATTGTAGCAATTCAGTTACATCTTCAGACTCTACTTCTAATTCTATTTATCTTGCTATTTTTAACACATCTGCAGTTACTTTCTCCACTAAAGTCTTGAACTTCTTGAAGTCATCCATTTGGGTTGGAATCATCTTCTTCCAAATTCTGACAACATTGATATTTTGATCTCCTCTTGCGCATCATGAATATTCTAAATGGCATCTAGAGTATGAATCCTTTCCAGAATTTCTTCAATTTACTTTGCCCAAATCCATTAAAATACAAGCACATTTTATTTTATTGCAACTATTTCTTGAAAACACTTTTTTAACCCATTGAATTGTCTTGGTATCTTGTTTGAAACTTAATTGAATATGAATTCGTGAATCTATTTCTATTTTGGTTCATTGATCTACAAGTTTTATTTTCACAAATACCAAACTGTTTTGATTACTGTTGTTTATAGTGTCTTGAAATCAGGTAGGGCGAGTCCTTCAATTGTGTTCCCTTTAAAAATTGTTTTAGTTATTCATTAAGGTTTATTTTTGCATTTTCATATAAATTTTAGAATTAGTTGGTCAATTTCTATAAAAAGGCCTGCTAAAATTTTTAGTGATATTGCATTGCACTTATAGAAAATTGGGGGTAGAACTGCCATCTTAAAGCTATTGAATCCTCTAATTCATGAACATGACATATCTATTCATTTATTAAGGTTCTTTAATTTTTGTCAGCACTGTTTTTGGACTTTTCAGTGCAGAGGTCATGGACATCTTTAAGAAAACAAAAAGACAGGCCATCGACTTGAAGAAACTATTTGAAACATGTAAATTATTCCAAAGTCTTGTGTACAGCATATGCAAAAAGATCTTACAACTCAATAAAAGAGAAGAAAGGACCCAAGTTAAGAATTAGCAAAATATTTTCCCAGAATCTTCACAACAAAAAGATAAAAATGACCAATAAGCACATGAAAAGATGCTGTATATCAGGAGTCAACAAAATATGGGCCATGAGCCAAATTCAGCCATCCACCTACTTTCATAAAGCTTTATTTAAACACAGCGATGCTTGAGTTGTTTTTTTTTTAATGTGTTACCAGTGTTACCAATGGCTTCTTTCATGCTGCAATGGCAGAACTGAGTAGTTGCCATTGAGACTGAATCACCTGCAAGGTTTACAATATTTTCTAATCAACCCTTTATAGAAAAAGTTTACTGACTCTTATGTCATTAATAATCAGGGAAGTGCAAGTTAATACAGTAATAAGAAATATAGCCACTATATATAGCATATATATATATGCTCCTATATAGCCACTATGTTGGCTACAAATGAAAAGATGACTACTATACCAAGTGTTGACAAAGATGAAGTATAATTAACTAAGTTAGATCTATTTAAGGACATATTCTCTTTAGTGTGAAGACTTCTGCCTGATATGATGTTGCCATTATGCGAGGAAGGAGATCTCATGTAGTGACTCCATCTGACGGCCAATTTCTGCCTCTGAAGGAACCCCGGAGCAGTTGCGGTGTCACTGTTTGAGTAGCCCTGTTCTCTCTGGTACCTCCAGCATCCCAATCAGTTCCTCCAGATACGCCTGAGACATACCTGACCTCAGCAAGGACAAAATCTCCTTTCATCTGAAGAAATCATTGGCTTAAGAGGAAGACTCAGCCACTTATTTCAGTGTTCTGATAGATGCAGGTGTTGCTGAACAGTTTTAAGAAGCTGTAGGAAATTGTTTGATGGAAACTCCCTATAAGGCCACAAGGGGGCAATACTTCTTCAAAGAAGATTAACATTTGTCCACATACACATATTCAGCAAGTAGCCAGAGATTATCCTTTTAAAATCTGGTAAATTATCTGCTAGTCTGTTTCAATTCACGTGTCTGTTTCATTCAGTGCCTCTATGCATTTACCCATTCATCTACCTAACTAGTATCTGTGTTTATTCCACTCTAACAGAGTGGAAAACTTTACTTTGGAAGTCAACACTTTTTTGAATTATACATGTGATCCTTCAAGCCCACATTAACTTCTCTAGTATAACTTTACAATGTTTTCACCCATATACAGTCCAATATCCAGCCACACGAATCTGTTCCTAAAATTCCCTTATCCATTCTTTTTATGGGGAAATCTATCATAGT
>NW_020263306.1:0-2567 GCF_003255815.1 Theropithecus gelada | reverse complement strand
ACAAAGCCTGCAAGAAGTATGGGATTATGTAAAAAGACCAAATCTCCATCTGATTGGGGTGCCTGAAAGTGAGGGGGAAAATGGAACCAAGTTGGAAAACACTCTTCAGGATATTATCCAGGAGAACTTCCCCAACCTAGTAGGGCAGGCCAACATTCAAATCCAGGAAATACAGAGAACGCCACAAAGATACTCCTCGAGAAGAGCAACTCCAAGACACATAATTGCCAGATTCACCAAAGTTGAAATGAAGGAAAAAATCTTAAGGGCAGCCAGACAGAAAGGTCGGGTTACCCACAAAGGGAGGCAATTCAGCCTAACAGCAGATCTCTCGGCAGAAACTCTCCAAGCCAGAAGAGAGTGGGGGCCAATATTCAACATTCTTAAAGAAAAGAATTTTCAACCCAGAATTTCATATCCAGCCAAACTAAGTTTCATAAGTGAAGGAGAAATAAAATCCTTTACAGATAAGCAAATGCTTAGAGATTTTGTCACCACTAGGCCTGCCTTACAAGAGACCCTGAAGGAAGCACTCAACATGGAAAGGAACAACCGGTACCAGCCATTGCAAAAACAGGCCAAAATGTAAAGACCATCGAGGCTAGGAAGAAACTGCATCAACTAACGAGCAAAATAACCAGTTAATATCATAATGGCAGGATCAAGTTCACACATAACAATCTTAACCTTAAATGTAAATGGACTAAATGCTCCAATTAAAAGACACAGACTGGCAAACTGGATAAAGAGTCAAGACCCTTCAGTCTGCTGTATTCAGGAGACCCATCTCACACGCAGAGACATACAGGGGCTCAAAATAAAGGGATGGAGGAAGATTTACCAAGCAAATGGAGAACAAAAAAAAGCGGGGGTTGCAATACTAGTCTCTGATAAAACAGACTTTAAACCATCAAAGATCAAAAGAGACAAAGAAGGCCATTACATAATGGTAAAGGGATCAATTCAACAGGAAGAGCTAACTATCCTAAATATATATGCACCCAATACAGGAGCACCCAGATTCATAAAGCAAGTCCTTAGAGACTTACAAAGAGACTTAGACTCCCATACAATAATAATGGGAGACTTCAACACTCCACTGTCAACATTAGACAGATCAACGAGACAGAAAGTTAACAAGGATATCCAGGAATTGAACTCATCTCTGCAGCAAGCAGACCTAATAGACATCTATAGAACTCTCCACCCCAAATCAACAGAATATACATTCTTCTCAGCACCACATCGTACTTATTCCAAAATTGACCACGTAATTGGAAGTAAAGCACTCCTCAGCAAATGTACAAGAACAGAAATTATAACAAACTGTCTCTCAGACCACAGTGCAATCAAACTAGAACTCAGGACTAAGAAACTCAATCAAAACCGCTCAACTACATGGAAACTGAACAACCTGCTCCTGAATGACTACTGGGTACATAACGAAATGAAGGCAGAAATAAAGATGTTCTTTGAAACCAATGAGAACAAAGATACAACATACCAGAATCTCTGGGACACATTTAAAGCAGTGTGTAGAGGGAAATTTATAGCACTAAATGCCCACAAGAGAAAGCAGGAAAGATCTAAAATTGACACTCTAACATCGCAATTAAAAGAACTAGAGAAGCAAGAGCAAACACACTTAAAAGCTAGCAGAAGGCAAGAAATAACTAAGATCAGAGCAGAACTGAAGGAGATAGAGACACAAAAAACCCTCCAAAAAATCAATGAATCCAGGAGTTGGTTTTTTGAAAAGATCAACAAAATTGACAGACCACTAGCAAGACTAATAAAGAAGAAAAGAGAGAAGAATCAAATCGACGCAATTAAAAATGATAAAGGGGATATCACCACCGACCCCACAGAAATACAAACTACCATCAGAGAATACTATAAACACCTCTACGCAAATAAACTGGAAAATCTAGAAGAAATGGATAATTTCCTGGACACTTACACTCTTCCAAGACTAAACCAGGAAGAAGTTGAATCCCTGAATAGACCAATAGCAGGCTCTGAAATTGAGGCAATAATTAATAGCCTACCAACCAAAAAAAGGCCAGGACCAGATGGATTCACAGCTGAATTCTACCAGAGGTACAAGGAGGAGTTGGTACCATTCCTTCTGAAACTATTCCAATCAATAGAAAAAGAGGGAATCCTCCCTAACTCATTTTATGAGGCCAACATCATCCTGATACCAAAGCCTGGCAGAGATACAACAAAAAAAGAGAATTTTAGACCAATATCCCTGATGAACATCGATGCAAAAATCCTCAATAAAATACTGGCAAACCGGATTCAGCAACACATCAAAAAGCTTATCCACCATGATCAAGTGGGCTTCATCCCTGGGATGCAAGGCTGGTTCAACATTCGCAAATCAATAAACATAATCCAGCATATAAACAGAACCAAAGACAAGAACCACATGATTATCTCAATAGATGCAGAAAAGGCTTTTGACAAAATTCAACAGCCCTTCATGCTAAAAGCGCTCAATAAATTCGGTATTGCTGGAACGTACCTCAAAATAATAAGAGCTATTTATGACAAACCCACAG
>NW_020263305.1:0-8719 GCF_003255815.1 Theropithecus gelada | reverse complement strand
AAATATCCTCAGATGAAATCTGGAAAGAAGCTTTCTGAGAAACTGCTGAGAGTTCTGTTAATTCATCTCACAGAGTTACATCTTTATTTCGTGGATCCCTTTGCTAGTCTTATTTCTGTGGAATCTGAGAACAGATATTTCGGATCCCTTTGAAGACTCAGGGATGAAAGGAAATATCCTCCAGTAACAAAGAGAAAGAAGCTTTCTGAGAAATTTCTTTGTGTTCTGTGAAATCATCTCAGAGAGTTGCAGCTTTCCCCTCAAGAAGCCTTTCGCTAAGACAGTTCTTGTGGAATTGGCAAAGTGATATTTGGAAGCCCTTAGGGGGCTATGGTGAAAAAGGAAATCTCCTCAGATGAAATCAGGAAAGAAGCTTTCTTAAAAACTGTTGAGTGTCCTGTTAATTCATCTCACAGAGTTACATCTGTATTTCGTGGATCTCTTTGCTAGCCTTATTTCTGTGGAATCTGAGAACAGATATTTCGGATCCCTTTGAAGACTCTAGGGCCAAAGGAAATATCCTCCGATAACAAAGAGGAAGAAGCTTCCTGAGAAACTTCTTTGTGTTCTGTGAAATCATCTCACAGAGTTACAGATTTCCCCTCCAGAAGCCTTTCGCTAAGACAGCTCTTGTGGTATTGGCAGAGTGATATTTGGAAGCCCATAGAGGGCTACGGTGAAAAAGGAAATATCCTTAGATGAAATCTGGAAAGAAGCTTTCTGAGAAACAGCTTAGTGGTCTGTTAATTCACCTCACAGAGTTACATCTTAATTTCGTGGATCTCCTTGCTAGCCTTATTTCTGTGGCATCTGAGAACAGATATTTCGGATCCCTTTAAAGACTCTAGGACCAAAGGAAATATCCTCCGATAACCAAGAGAAAGAAGATTTCTGAGAAACTTCTTTGTGTTCTGTGAAATCATCTCACAGAGTTACAGCTTTCCCCTCAAGAAGCCTTTCGCTAAGACAGTTCTTGTGGAATTGGCAAAGTGATATTTGGAAGCCCTTAGAGGGCTATGGTGAAAAAGGAAATATCCTCAGATGAAATCTTGAAAGAAGTTTTCTGAGAAACTGCTGAGTGTTCTGTTAATTCGTCTCACAGAGTTACATCTGTATTTCGTGGATCTCTTTGCAAGCCTTATTTCTGTGGAATCTGAGAACAGATATTTCAGATCCCTTGGAAGACTCTATGGTGAAAGGAAATATCCTCCGATAACAAAGAGAAAGAAGCTTTCTGAGAAATTTCTTTGTGTTCTGTGAAATCATCTCAGAGAGTTGCAGCTTTCCCCTCAAGAAGCCTTTCGCTAAGACAGTTCTTGTGGAATTGGCAAAGTGATATTTGGAAGCCCATAGAGGGCTATGGTGAAAAAGGAAATATCCTCAGATGAAATTTGAAAAGAAGCTTTCTGAGAAACTTCTGAGTGTTCTCTTAATTCATCTCACAGAGTGACATCTCTATTTCGTAGATCTCTTTGCTCGCCTTATTTCTGTGAATCTGAGAACAGATATTTCGGATCCCTTTGAAGACTCTAGGGCCAAAGGAAACATCCTCCTATAACAAAGGGAAAGAAGCTTTCTGAGAAACTTCTTTGTGATCTGTGAAATCATCTCACAGAGTTACAGCTTTCCGCTCAAGAGGCCTTTCGCTAAGACAGTTCTTGTGGGATTGGCAAAGTGATATTTGGAAGCCCATAGAGGGCTATGGTGAAAAAGGAAATATCCTCAGATGAAATCTTGAAAGAAGCTTTCTGAGAAACTGCTGAGTGTTCTGCTAATTCATCTCACAGAGTTACATCTGTATTTCGTGGATCTCTTTGCTAGCCTTATTTCTGTGGGATCTGAGAACAGATATTTCGGATCCCTTTGAAGACTCTATGGCCAAAGGAAATATCCTCCGATAACAAAGAGAAAGAAGCTTTCTGAGAAACTTCTTTGTGTTCTGTGAAATCATCTCACAGAGTTACAGCTTTCCCCTCCAGAAGCCTTTCGTTAAGACAGTTCTTGTGGTATTGGCAAAGTGATATTTGGAAGCCCGTAGAGGGCTATGTTGAAAAAGGAAATATCCTGAGATGAAATCTGGAAAGAAGCTTTCTGAGAAACTGCTGAGTGTTCTGTTAATTCATCTCACAGGGTTACATCTGTATTTCGTAGATCTCTTTGCTAGCCTTATTTCTGTGGAATCTGAGAACAGATATTTCGGATCCCTTTGAAGACTCTAAGGCGAAAGGAAATAACCTCCGATAACAAAGAGAAAGAAGCTTTCTGGGAAACTTCTTTGTGTTCTGTGAAATCATCTAAGAGAGTTACAGCTTTCCCCTCAAGAAGCCTTTCGCTAAGACAGTTCTTGTGGAATTGGGAAAGTGATATTTGGAAGCCCATAGAGGTCTATGGAGAAAAAGGAAATATCCTCAGATGAACCCTGGAAAGAAGCTTTCTGAGAAACTGCTGAGTGTTCTGTTAATTCATCTCCCAGAGTTACATGTGTATTTCGTGGATCTCTTTGCTAGTCTTATTTCTGTGAAATCTGAGTACAGATATTTCGGATCCCTTTGAAGACTCTGAGACCATAGGAAATATCCTCCGATCACAAAGAGAAAGAAGCTTTCTGAGAATCTTCTTTGTGTTCTGTGAAATCATCTAACAGAGTTACAGCTTTCCCCTCAAAAAGCCTTTCGCTAAGACACTTCTTGTGGAATTGCAAAGTGATATATGGAAGCCCATAGAGGGCTATGGCGAAAAAGGAAATATCCTCAGATGAAATCTGGAAAGAAGCTTTCTGAGAAACTGCTGATTGTTCTGTTAATTCATCTCACAGAGTTACATCTGTATTTCGTGGATCTCTTTGCTAGCCTTATTTCTGTGGAATCTGAGAACAGATATTTCGGATCCCTTTGAAGACTCTAGGGCCAAAGGAAATATCCTCCGATATCAAACAGAAAGAAGCTTTCTGAGAAACTTCTTTGTGTTCTGTGAAATCATCTCACAGAGTTACAGCTTTCACCTGAAGAAGACTTTCGCCAAGACAGTTCTTCTGGAATTGGCAAAGTGATATTTGGAAGCCCATAGAGAGCTATGGTGAAAAAGGAAATATCCTCAAATGAAATCTGGAAAGAAGCTTTCTGAGAAACTGCTCTGTGGTGTGTGACTTCCACTCACAGAGTTACATCTGTATTTCGTGGATCTCTTTGCCCCCCTCAATTCTGTGGAAACTGAGAACAATTATTTCGGATCGCTTTGAAGACTATAGGGCCAAGGAAATATCCTCCGATAACAAAGAGAAAGAAGCTTTCTGAGAAACTTCTTTGTGTTCTGTGAAATCATCTCACAGAGTTACGGCTTTCCCATCAAGAAGCCTTTCGCTAAGACAGTTCTTGTGGAATTGGCAAAGTGATATTTGGAAGCCCATAGAGGGCTATGGTGAAATAGGAAATATCCTCAGATGAAATCTGGAAAGAAGCTTTGTGAGAAACTGCTCTGTGATGTGTGACTTCCACTCACAGAGTTACATCTGTATTTCGTGGATCTCTTTGCTAGCCTTTTTTCTGTTGAATCTGAGAACAGATATTTCGGATCCCTTTGAAGACTATAGTGCCAAAGCCAATATCCTCCAATAACAAAGAGAAAGAAGCTTTCTGAGAAACTTCTTTGTGTTCTGTGAAATCATCTCACAGAGTTACAGCTTTCCCCTCAAGAATCCTTTCGTTAAGACAGTTCTTGTGGAATTGGAAAGGTGATATTTTGAAACCCATCGAGGGCTATGGTGAAAAAGGAAATATCCTCAGATGAAATCTGGAAGGAAGCTTTCTGAGAAACTGCTTAGTGTTCTTTTCATTCATCTCACAGAGTTACATCTGTATTTAGTGGATCCCTTTGCTAGCCTTATTTCTGTGGAATCTGAGAACAGATATTTCGGATCCCTTTGAAGACTATAGGGCCAAAGGAAATATCTTCCGATAACTAAGAGAAAGAAGCATTCTGAGAAACTTCTTTGTGTTCTGTGAAATCATCTCACAGAGTTACAGCTTTCCCCTCAAGAAGCCTTTCGCTCAGACAGTTCTTTTGGAATTGGCAAAGTGATATTTGGAAGCCCCTAGAGGGCTGTGGTGAAAAAGAAAATATCCTCAGATGAAATCTGGAAAGAAGTTTTCAGAGAAACTGCTTAGTGTTCTATTAATTCATCTCACAGAGTTACATCTGTATTTCGTGGATCTCTTTGCTAGCCTTATTTCTGTGGAATCTGAGAATAGATATTTCGGATCCCTTTGTAGACTATAGGGCCAATCGAAATATACTCCGATAACAAAGAGAAAGAAGCTTTCTGAGAAACTTCTTTGTGTTCTGTGTAATCAACTCACAGAGTTACAGCTTTCCCCTCAAGAAGCGTTTCGGTAAGACAGTTCTTGTGGATATGACAAAGTGATATTTGGAAGCCCATAGAGGGCTTTGGTGAAAAAGGAAACATCCTCAGATGAAACCTGGAAAGAAGCTTTCTGAGAACCTGCTTAGTGTTCTGGTTGTTCATCTCACAGAGGTACATCTGTATTTAGTTCATATCTTTGCTAGCCTTATTTCTGTGGAATCTGAGAACAGATATTTCCGATTCCTTGGAAGAATACAGGGCCAAAGCAAATATCTTCTGATAACAAAGAGAAAGAAGCTTTCGGAAAACATTCTTTGTCTTCTGTGAAATCATCTCACAGAGTTACAGCTTTCCCCTCCAGAAGCCTTTCGCTAAGACGGTTATTGAGGAATTGGCAAAGTGATATTTGGAACCCCTTGAGGACTATGGTGAAAAAGGAAATATCCTCAGATGAAATCTGGAAAGAAGCTTTCTGAGAAACTGCTTAGTGTTCTGTGAAATCATCTCACAGAGTTACAGCTTTCCCCTCAAGAAGACTTTCGCTAAGACAGTTCTTGAGGAATTGGCAAAGTGATATTTGGAAGCCCCTAGAGGTCGTTGGTGAAAAAGGAAATATCCTCAGATGAAATCTGTAAAGAAGCTTTCTGAGAAACTGCTGAGTGTTCTGTCAATTCATCTCACAGAGTTTCATCTGTATTTCGTGAATCTCTTTGCTAGCCTTATTTCTGTGGAATCTGAGAACAGATATTTCGGATCCCTTTGAAGACTATAGGGCCAAAGGAAATATACTTCGATAACAAAGAGAAAGAAGCTTTCTGGGAAACTTCTTTGGGTTCTGTGAAATCATCTCACAGAGTTACAGCTTTCCCCTCAAGAAGCCTTTCGCTAAGACAGTTCTTGTGGAATGGGGAAAGTGATATTTGGAAGCCCATAGAGGGCTATGGTGAAAAAGGAAATATCCTCAGATGAAATCTGGAAAGAAGCTTTCTGAGAAACTTCTTAGTGTTCTATTAATTCATTTAACAGAGTTACATCTGTATTTCGTGGATCTCTTTGCTAGACTTATTTCTGTGGAATCTGAGAACAGATATTGCGGATCCCTTTGAAGACTATAGGGCCAGAGCAAATATCCTCCGCAAACAAAGAGAAAGAAGGTTTCTCAGAAACTTCTTTGTGTTCTCTGAAATCATCTCAGAGTGTTACAGCTTTCCCCTCAAGAAGCCTTTCGCTAAGACAGTTCTTGTGGAATTGGCAAAGTGATATTTGGAAGCCCATAGAGGGCTATGGTAAAATAGGAAATATCCTCAGATGAAATCTGGAAAGAAGCTTTCTGAGAATCTGCCCTGTGATGTGTCACTTCCACTCACAGAGTTACATCTGTATTTCGTGGATCTCTTTGCTAGCCTTATTTCTGTGGAATCTGAGAACAGATATTTCAGATCCCTTTGACGACTATAGGGCCAAAGCAAATATCCTCCAATAACAAAGAGAAAGAAGCTTTTTGAGAAACTTCTTTGTGTTCTGTGAAATCATCTCACACAGACACAGCTTTCCCCTCAAGAAGCCATTCGCTAAGGCACTTCTTGTGGAATTGGCAAAGTGATATTTGGAAGCCCGTAGAGTGCTATGGTGAAAAAGGAAATATCCTCAGATGAAATCTGGAAAGAAGCTTTCTCAGAAACTGCTGAGTGTTCTGTTAATTCATCTCACAGAGTTACATCTCTATTTCGTGGATCTCTTTGTAACTTTATTTCTGTGGAATCTGAGAACAGATATTTCGGATCCCTTTGAAGACTATAGGGCCAAAGGAAATATCCACCGATAACAAAGACAAAGAAGCTTTCTGAGAAACTTCCTTGTGTTCTGTGAAATCATCTCACAGAAGTACAGCTTTCCCCTTAAGAAGCCTTTGGCTAAGACACTTCTTCTGGAATTTTCAAAGTGATATTTGGAAGCCCATAGAGGGCTATGGTGTAACAGGAAATATCCTCAGATGAAATCTGGAAAGAAGCTTTCTGAGAAACTGCTGAGTGTTTTGTTAATTCATCTCACAGAGTTACATCTGTATTTCGTGGATCTCTTTGCTAGCCTTATTTCTGTGGAATCTGTGAACAGATATTTCGGATCCCTTTGAAGACTATAGGGCCAAAGGAAATATCCTCCGATAACAAAGAGAAGGAAGTTTTCTGAGAAACTTCTTTGATTCTGTGAAATCATCTCACAGAGATACAGCTTTCCCCTCAAGAAGCCTTTCGCTAAGACAGTTCTTGTGGAATTGGCAAAGTGATTTTTGGAAGCCCATAGAGGGTTATGGTGAAAAAAGAAATATCCTCAGATAAAATCTGGAAAGAAGCTTTCTGAGAAACTGCTGAGTGTTCTGTTAATTCATCTCGCAGGGTTACATCTGTATTTCGTGGATCTCTTTGCTAGACTTATTTCTGTGGAATCTCAGAACAGATATTTCACATCCCTTTGAAGACTATAGGGCCAAAGGAAATATCCTCCGATAAGAAAGAGAAAGAAGCTTTCTGAGAAACTTCTTTGTGTTCTGTGAAATCATCTCAGAGAGTTACAGCTTTCCCCTCAAGAAGCCTTTCGCTAAGACACTTCTTGTGGAATTGGCAAAGTGATATTTGGAAGCCTGTAGAGTGCTACGGTGAAAAAGGAAATATCCTCAGATGAAATCTGGAAAGAAGCTTTCTCAGAAACTGCTGAGTGTTCTGTTAATTCATCTCACAGAGTTACATCTGTATTTCGTGGATCTCTTTGCTAGCCTTATTTCTGTGGAATCTGAGAACAGGTATTTCGGATCCCTCTGAAGACTATAGGGCCAAAGTAAATATCCTCCGATAACAAAGAGAAAGAAGCTTTCTGAGAAACTTCTTTGTGTTCTGTGAAATCATCTCAAAGAGTTACAGCTTTCCCCTCAAGAAGCCGCTCGCATAGCCTGTTCTTGTGGAATTCGCAAAGTGATATTTGGAAGCCCGTAGAGAACTATGGTGAAAAAGGCATTATCCTCAGAGAAAAAGTGGAAAGAAGCTATTTGAGAAACTGCTTTGTGATGTGTGACTTCCACTCACAGAGTTACATCTGTATTTCGTGGATCACTTTGCTAGCCTTAATTCTGTGGAATCTGAGAAGAGATATTTAGGATCCCTTTTAAGACTACAGGGCCAAAGGAAATACCCTCCGAGAACAAAGAGAAAGAAGCTTTCTGAGAATCTTCTTTGCTTTCTGTGAAATCATCTCACAGAGGTTCAGCTTTCCCCTCAAGAAGCCTTTCGCTAAGACAGTTCTTGTGGAATTTGCAAAGTGATATTTGGAAGCCCTTAGAGGGCTATGGTGAAAAAGGAAATATCCTCGGAGAAAAACCGGAAAGAAGCTTTCTGAGAAACTACTTTCTCATGTGGAACTTCCACTCACAGGGTTACATCTGGATTTCGTGGATCTCTTTGCTAGCCTTATTTCTGTGGAATCTGAGAACAGATATTTCGAATCCCGTTGAATGCTATAGGGCCTAAGGAAATATCCTCCGATAACAAAGAGAAAGATGATTTCTGAGAAACTTTTTGTGTTCTGTGAAATCATCTCACAGTTACAACATTCCCCTCAAGAAGCCTTTCGCTCAATCAGTTCTTGTGGAATTTCCGAAGTGTTATTTGGAAGCCCAGAGAGGGCTATGGTGAAAAAGGATATATCCTCCGATGATATCTGGAAAGAAGCTTTCTGAGAAACTGCTTAGTGTTCTGTGAATTCATCTCACAGAGTTACAGCTTTCCCCTCAAGAAGCCGCTCGCTAAGCCTGTTCTTGTGGAATTCGCAAAGTGATATTTGGAAGCCCATAGAGGGCTATGGTGAAAAGGAAATATCCTCCAATGAAATCTGGAAAGAAGGTTTCTGAGAAACTGCTTAGTGGTTTGTGAATTCATCTCACAGAGTTACATCTGTATTTCGTGGATCTCTTTGCTATCCTTCTTTCTGTGGATTCTGAGAACAGATAATTCGAAACCCTTTGAAGACTCCAGGGCCCAAGGAAATATAATCCGATAACAAAGAGAAAGAAGCTTTCTGAGAAACCTCTTTGTGTTCTGTGAAATCATCTCACACAGTTACAGCGTTCCCCTTAAGAAGCCTTTCGCTAAGACTGTTCTTGTGGAATTTGCAAAGTGATATTTGGAAGCCCATAGAGGGTTAGGGTGAAAAAGGAAATATCCTCCGATGAAATCTGGAAAGAAGCTTTCTGAGAAACTGCTTAGTGTTCTGTGAATTTATCTTACAGAGTTACAGCTTTCCCTCAAGAAGCCGCTCGCTAAGCCTGTTCTTGTGGAATTCGCAAAGTGATATTTGGAAGCCCTTAGC
>NW_020263304.1:0-2567 GCF_003255815.1 Theropithecus gelada | reverse complement strand
GGTATAGTGAATTTGGAGTCCTGAAATTTTACTTTCCTTTCACACTCCGTATTGCAGTTTATTTTATTTTTATAGCTTAAATCCCCACCTTTTTGGCACCCGGGACCGGTTTCACGGAAGACAGTTTTTCCATGGAGCAGTGGAGGTGGCAGAAGGCAGAGGGAAATGGTTTTCGATGAAACTGTTGCACCTCAGATGACCAGGCATTAGTGTTTCATAAGGAGCATGCAACCTAGATCTCTCGCATGCAGAGCTCACAATAGGGTTCGTGCTCCTATGAGAATCTAATTCGGCCACTGATCTGACAGGAGGCGGAACTCTGGTGGTCATGCTCATGCTCTCTCGCCCACCGATCAACTCCTGCTGTGCGGTCTGGTTCCTACCAGGCCAGGAACTTCTATCAGTCCGCAGCCCAGGGATAAGGGACCCCTGGTTTAATTATGTCACTATATCAGAACACCTGAGACTGGATCACTTATAACAAACAGAAATTTGTTTCATTCATGGTGTCAAGGATGGGAATTCCCAGATCAAGGGACTGTATCTGGTAGAAAACAAGAGCAAGAGAGGATGAGAGGTAGAGGGAAAAGGAGGTCAAACTGACAGCCTCAGGTCCTTTTATGATGAGCCTTAATCCATTAATGAAGGCAGAGCTCTGATGGTCCAATCACCTCTCAAAGGTCCCATTTCTTTAAAATGTTGCATTCGGGAAAAAATATCCAACAGATGCTTTTTTGGGGAAACATTCAAACCACAGCAGTTATAAAGGATACAAATGAGCAGCCAGATGAAGAGGTGCACAGGGTAAGGTCTGGAAGGGCTCTGAGCACAGGAGCCTCTGTCCCCATGGAGATGGAGTTCACCACCCTCCCAGCACGTGGACACACGGATGTGCTCACCAACTGGGAAGCTCTCCGAAACCCAATCTCTAGAGGTTTCTATGTAAATTTCATTGTTTGGCAAGATTAATTAAATCACCAGCCATTGTATGACTGAACTCAACCTCGAGCCTCTCTTTCCTTCCCAGAGTTTAGGGACGGGGCTAAAAGATCCAATCCTCTAATCACAGCTTCGTGTTTCTGGCAACCAGCCCCCATTCTGAAGCTATCTAGGAGCCCCTCACCCCACAGTCATCTCATTGCCATATTGAAGTCATGTTTATCACTGAGGAGACTGCAAATGTTCTAGAACCCGGTTGTCAGGAAACAGGGACAAAGATCAAATATTTTTATTGGACACAGATCTTCCCTGGTTTTGACCACACTATCTCTTTTTATAATATTTATTATTTTATTTTAGAGAGAATTTCTTGCTTGGTTACTCAGGGTAGAATGTAGTGGCACAATCATAACTCACTGTAACCTCAAATTCCTGGACTCAAGTGATCCTTCTGCCTCGGCCTCCTGAATAGATAGCATTAGAGGTGCATACCACCATGTCCAACTAATCTTTTAATATTTTGTAGGAATGAGTCTCACTATTTTGCCCAGGTTGGTCTCAAACTCCTGGCCTTAAACAATGTTCCTACCATTGCCTCCCAAACTGATGGAATTAAAAGCGTGAGCCACTGTGCCTGGCCAATCACAGATCTCCTACACCAGAAGAATCATAACAGTGAAAAGATCCTGGCACATTACCAGAATCCTCTTTGGTCATTAACAATTATCCCAGTGCAGTGCAAAAATAGGAATAGTCTCAGCAACATATGGCTGCACCCTTTCAGGCATCTGGAGAAATCCAGCTAAGAGACAATACTCTGTCTTACTTATACCTCTTTCGAGTAGTTCATGTAACATTGGATTTTCCTCATTACATAACCCATTTATTCATTCATTTACCCTCAGCTACTATTTCTCCTTCTCTTCATTTATTCTAAACATTTATAATTTTGGAAGGAACACTAGGCTCTGCTGCTGTGCTGGGTTAGACTGAAGGAACCAATACTGTTTTAGCAAGTGTCTCACATCATCCATTCCAGTTCATAGAGGGGAGGGTTATGCAGGTAGAGAACTGGGTGACTATCTGACCCCAGGCAATACAGCTGCATTCAGTGTTAGCCCCAACTTTGCCAGATGCAGAGAAGGCACAACCTACTTCTCCAGACCCTTAGGAATTATTACATAAAGGACATAAAATATATTTACAGTTTCTTGCTTAGGAATAATTCCTGTTTCTGGACTCTTTTTGCATCCCTAGTCCTGGGACCACTGCATCAGGTATGAGAAAAGCAAGTTGAGGTGAATTACAGTCATTATTCCAGTGTCCTCCCACCATGGGAAGGAATATATGAAGATCACACCAGCACCTTCCCCTGATCCACCAGGAAAAGAGAGGATACTCTCATGTCAAGTGTGAGCACACTCATGAAGGTGTATAAGCCCACCCTTCGTGCTTGTTTCCCCACTCTTACTTTATATACCCAATGTTTCAATTGGCTATTGTAATTCTCTATGGAACTCTTCCTTTGAGGAGGATGTCTCTCTGACCATTGTTGGACATTTTGAGCCGGTGCATTTTCCAGTGTAAAGAAATGTGACTCAGTGGTCCACATGGTTGCAGTACCTCCC
>NW_020263303.1:0-2567 GCF_003255815.1 Theropithecus gelada | reverse complement strand
GTGAGAAACT
This sequence comes from Theropithecus gelada, assembly GCF_003255815.1. NCBI lineage: Eukaryota > Metazoa > Chordata > Mammalia > Primates > Cercopithecidae > Theropithecus > Theropithecus gelada. Next base: position 2,557 of record NW_020263303.1, on the reverse strand, counting down.
TCTTTGTGTTCTGTGAAATCATCTCACAGAGTTACAGGTTTCCCCTCAAGAAGCCTTTCGCTAAGACAGTTCTTGAGGAATTGGCAAAGTGATATTTGGAGGCCCTTAGAAGGCTATGGTGAAAAAGGAAATATCCTCAGATGAAATATGGAAAGAAGCTTTCTGAGAAACTGCTTAGTGTTCTGTTAATTCATCTCACGGAGTTACATCTGTATTTCGTGGATCTCTTTGCTAGCCTTATTTCTGTGGAATCTGAGAACACATATTTCGGATCCCTTTGAAGACTATATGGCGAAAGCAAATATCCTCTGATAACAAAGAGAGAGAAGCATTCTGAGAAACTTCCTTGTGTTCTGCGAAATCATCTCACAGAGTTACAGCTTTGCCCTCAAGAAACCTTTCGCTAAGACAGTTCTTGTGGAATTGGCAAAGTGATATTTGGAGGCCCTTAGAAGGCTATGGTTAAAAAGGAAATATCCTCAGATGAAATCTGGAAAGAAGCTTTCTGAGAAACTGCTTAGTGTTCTGTTAATTCATCTCACAGAGTTACATCTGTATTTCGTGAATCTCTTTGCTAGCCTTATTTCTGTGGAATCTGAGGACAGATATTTCGAATCCCTCTGAAGACTATAGGGCCAAAGGAAATATCCTGCGATAACAAAGAGAAAGAAGATGTCTTGGAAACTTCTTTGAGTTCTGTGAAATCATCTCACAGAATTACAGCTTTCCCCTCAAGAAGCCTTTCGCGAAGACATTTCTTGTGGAATTGGCAAAGTGACATTTTGAAGCCCATAGAGGGCTACGGAGAAAAAGAAAATATCCTCAGAGGAAATCTGGAGAGAAGCTTTCTGAGAAACTGCTTAGTGTTCTGTTAATTCATCTCACAGAGTTTTATCTGTATTTCGTGGATCTCTTTGCTAGCCTTATTTCTGTGGAATCGGAGAACAGATATTTCGAATCCCTATGAAGACTATAGGGCCAAAAGATATATCCTCCGATAACAAAGAGAAAGAACCTTTCTAGAAACTTCTTTGTGTTCTGTGAAATCATTTCACGGAGTTACAGCTTTCTCCTCACAAAGCCTTTCGCTAAGACAGTTCGTGTCGAATTCGCAAAGTGATATTTGGAAGCACATAGAGGGCTATGGTGAAAAAGGAAATAATCTCCGATGAAACCTGGAAAGAAGCTTTCTGAGAAACTGCTTAGTGTTCTGTTAATTCATCTCACAGTGTTACATCTGTATTTCGTGGATCTCTTTGCTAGCCTTATATCTTTGGAATCAGAGAACAGATATTTCGGATCCCTTTGAAGACTATAGGGCCAAAGGAAATATCCTCCGATAACAAAGAGAAAGAAGATGTCTGGGAAACGTCTTTGTGTTCTGTAAAAACATCTCACAGAGTTACAGCTTTCCCCTGAAGAAACCTTTCGCTAAGACAGTTCTTGTGGAATTGGCAAAGTGATATTTGGAAGCCCATAGAGGGCTATGGTGAAAAACGAAATAACCTGCAATGAAACCTGGAAAGAAGCTTTCTGAGAAACTGCTTTGTGTTCTGTTAATTCATCTCACAGAGTTACATCTGTGTTTCGTGGATCTCTTTGCTAGCCTTATTTCTGTGGAATCTGAGAACAGATATTTTGGATCCCTTTGAAGACTATAGGGCAAAAGTGTATATTCTCCGATAACGAAGAGAAAGAAGCATTCTGAAAATCTTCTTTGGGTTCTGTGAAATCACCTCACAGAGTTACAGCTTTCCCCACAGAAGGCTTTCGCTAAGAAAGTTCTTGTGGAATAGGCAAAGTGATATTTGGAAGCCCATATAGGGCTATGTTGAAAAAGGAAATATCCTCAGATGAAATCTGGAAAGAAGCTTTCTGAGAAACTGCTTAGGGTTCTGTTAATTCATCTCACAGAGTTACATCTGTATTTCGTGGATCTCTTTGCTAGCCTTATTTCTGTGGAATCTGAGAACCGATATTTCGAATCCCTATGAAGACTACAGGGCTAAAGGAAATATCCTCCGATAACAAAGAGAAAGAAGCTTTGTGAGAAACTTCTTTGTGTTCTGTGAAATCATCTCACAGAGTTACAGCATTCCCCTCAAGAAGCCTTTCGCTAAGACAGTTCTTGAGGAATTGGCAAAGTGATATTTGGAGGCCCTTAGAAGGCTATGGTGAAAAAGGAAATATCCTCAGATGAAATCTGGAAAGAAGCTTTCTGAGAAACTGCTTAGTGTTATGTTAATTCATCTCACAGAGTTACATCTGTATTTCGTGGATCTCTTTGCTAGCCTTATTTCTGGGGAATCTGAGAACACATATTTCGGATCCCTTTGAAGACTATAGTGCGAAAGCAAATATCCTCTGATAACAAAGAGAGAGAAGCATTCTGAGAAACTTCCTTGTGTTCTGTGAAATCATCTCACAGAGTTAGAGCTTTCCCCTCAAGAAGCCTTTCGTTAAGACAGTTCTTGTGGAATTGGCAAAGTGATATTTGGAGGCCCTTAGAAGGCTATGGTTAAAAAGGAAATATCCTCAGATGAAATCTGGAAAGAAG
>NW_020263302.1:0-2568 GCF_003255815.1 Theropithecus gelada | reverse complement strand
CCACACCTGGCCTACCATTTTCTTTTCATGGATCATTAAGAATTTACTTTATGCCAGCACAGTGACTCACGCCTATAATCCCAGCACCTTAGGAGGATGAGGTGTGTGGATTACGAGGTTCAAGACCAGCCTGTCCAACGTGGTGAAACCCCATCTCTACCACAAATTAGCCAGGTGTGGTGGCAGGTACCTATAATCCCAGCTACTCCAGAGGGTGAGGCAGGAGAATTGCTTGAACCTGGGAGGCGGAGGTGGCAGTGAGCTGAGATCATGCCACTGCACTACAGCCTGGGTGACAGAGTGAATATCCATCTCAAAAAAAATTACTTTTTTATTAGTATAATGTAAACATATAAATATGTGTGTGTATATATTCGTATGTGAATATATGTGTGTATATATTTTCATAGCATACACACACACGCACATATACATTGTGAAAGAGATATTTGAATACCTAGAAATTGATAAGCTTCTTCCTGGTTTTGAAACCACCTTTAGCACAAACACGAAAGAAGTACAAACTACCGTTATTAATGACAATGGACCAAGATGACCGTGAGTCAATAGTACTTTGTACCTCAACCACCTTCCAGCAGAGCATCTCAAAGGGCTGGGTATATCTGAAAATCACACCCTTTCACATAGACTGGGATGATTTGTAATTCTAACTTATTTTAAGACCTCATTGTGATCCTTGTCAGAATGAAATCAAACCATTTCTCAAATCACAGAGATACTGAATAACAGGNNNACAAAAGATCAGAATAGACATTTCTCAAAAGAAGACATACAAATGACAAATGGGTATTTGAAAATGTGCTCAACATCATTGATCATCAGAGAAACAGAAATCAAAACTACAATGAGCTATCATCCCACCCCAGTTAAAATGGCTTATATCCAAAAGACAGGCAATAACAAATTCTATTGAGGATGTGGAGAAAAGGGAACCCTGGTACACTGTTGGTGGGAATGTACATTAGTACAACCACTAGGGAGAACGGTTTGGAGGGTCCTCAAAAAGCTAAAAGGAGAGCTACTTTATCATCCAGTAATCCTACTGCTAAGTATATATCCCAAAGAAAGAAAATCAGTGTATTGAAGAAATATCTGCATTTCTGTATTTATTGCAACACTATTCACAATAGCCAAGATTGGAAGCAATCTAAGGGTCCATTAACAGGTGAATGGATAGAGAAGATGTGGTACAAACACACAATGGACTATTAATTCAGCCATGAGAAAGAAAAGAATCCTGTTATTTGCAACAACGTAGGTAGAACTAAAGATCATTATGTTAACTAAAATAAGCCAGACACAGAAATGCAAATTTTGCATGTTCCCAGTCATTTGTGGGTGCTAAAAATTAAAACAATTGAACACAAAAATAGAGAGTAGAATGATGATTACCAGAGTCTGGGAAGGGTAGTGGGCTGGAGGGGGTGCACAGGAATAATTAATGGGTACAAAAATACAGTTAGAATGAATAAGATGTAGTATTTGGTAGTGCAACAAGGTGACTGTAGTAAACGATAATTTATTGCATATTTAAAAATAGCTAAAAGAGGTCAGATGTGGTGGCTTATGTTTGTAATCCCAGCACTTTGGGACGCCAAGGCAGGTGGATCACCTGAGATCAGGAGTTCGAGACCAGCGTGACCAACATGGCAAAACCCAGTCTCCACTAAAAATACAAAAATTGGTCAAGTGTGATGGCACACACCTGTAGTCCAGCTATGCAGGAGGCTGAGGCAGGAGAATCGCTTGAACCTGGGGGAGGGGGGTGGAGGTTGCAGTGAGCCAAGATCATACCACTGCACTCCAACCCAGGTGACAGAGATAGACTCCATCTCAAAACAAAACAAACAAAGCAAAAAAGCGATAAGAGCATAATTGGATTGTTTGTAAAGCAAAGAAAGGATAAACGCTTAAGGTGATGGGTATCCCAGTAACCCTCCTGTGATTATTACACATTACATGCCTGTATCAAAACATCTCATGCACCCCATAAATATATATACCTACTAAGTACCCACAAAAATTAAAAGTAAAGCATTTAAAACTCCCTATCTTGGCCAGATGTGGGGCATCCACCTGTAATGCCAGTGTTTTTTGAGGCCAAGATGGGAGGATCACTTGAGTCTGGGAGTTTGAGACCGAGACCCACCTAGGCAACATAACAAGACTCCTGTCTCTAATAATAAAAAACTTAGCCAGGCATGGTGGGGCTCATGCCAGTAGTTCCAGCTCCTTGGGAGGCTGAGACAACAGGATCCCTTGAACCCAGGAGGTTGAGGCTTCAGTGAGCTATGATTGCCCCACTGCACTCCAGCCTGGGTGACAGAGCGAGACCATGTCTTTTAAAAAAACAAACCAATCCTGCATGATCTGACCCTGCCTGCCACCCTCTATTCTTTTCCTCTTGCTTATTGTGCAGCAGGCATCTGGGCTGCTTTTCTGCTCCTGTAAATGCCAAGTGGTTTCCCTCTTCAGGACCTTTGCACATGCTCTCCCCTGCCCGAAATGGACTTCCCATACCTCCTGCTGAAGCTGGATTTTTCTCAT
>NW_020263301.1:0-2568 GCF_003255815.1 Theropithecus gelada | reverse complement strand
AAAAAAAAAAAAAAAAAAAAAAGAAAAATAGAAAAGCTGTTGCCATTGATAACATTTACATGTGATTACCTATGACAACCATTTCTCTTCTTTTTTCATTTTTTAGACAGGGTCTCATTTAGTCAGCCAGGCTGGAGTGCAGTGGTACCATCTCAGCTCACTGTAGCCTTGACCTCCTCAAGCAATCATCACTTCCTAAGTAGCTGGGACTACAGGAATGCACCACCACGCACAGCTAATTTTTGTATTTTTATTAGAGATGGGGTTTCTCCATGTTGCACAGGCTAGTCTTGGACTCCTGAGCTCAAGTGATCCACCTGCCTTGCCCTCCGAAAGTGCTGGGATTACAGGTGTGAGTCACTGTGCCCAGCCGTGATTATCTATGGCAACCTCTTTTTTTTTTTTTTTTTGTTTTGAGATGGAGTCTTGCTCTGTCGCCCAGGCTGGAGTGCAGTGGTGTGATCTCGGTTCACTGCAACCTCCACATCCTGGGTTCAGCTATTCTGCCTTAGCCTCCTAAGTAGCTGGGATTACAGGCATATGGCAGACATTTCTTTTTCTTTTTCTTTTTCTTTTGAAATGGAGTCTCGCTCTGTCCCCCAGGCTGGAGTGCAGTGGCGCGATCTTGGCTCACTGCAGGCTACGCCTCCCAAGTTCACACCATTCTCCTGCCTCAGCCTCCCAAGTAGCTGGGACTACAGGCGCCCGCCACCACACCTGGCTAATTGTTTTTGTATTTTTAGTAGAGACGGGGTTTCACCTTGTTAGCCAGGATGGTCTTGATCTCCTGACCTTGTGATCCACCCGCCTCGGCCTTCCAAATGCTGGGATTACAGGCGTGAACCACTGAGCCCGGCCGTGTATATGACAGACATTTCTTTTTTTTTTTTTTTTTTTTTTTGAGATGGAGTCTCGCGCTGTGTCACCCAGGCTGGAGTGCAGTGGCGCGATCTCGGCTCACTGCAAGCTCCGCCTCCCAGGTTCACGCCATTCTCCTGCCTCAGCCTCCGAGTAGCTGGGACTACAGGTGCCCGCCACCACGCCCGGCTAGTTTTTTGTATTTTTAGTAGAGACGGGGTTTCACCATGTTAGCCAGGATGGTCTCGATCTCCTGACCTCGTGATCCACCCGCCTCGGCCTCCCAAAGTGCTGGGATTACAGGCTTGAGCCACCGCGCCCGGCCTATGACAGACATTTCTATGAGACATTGTTTATCAGGCCTAGACCCTGAGTCCCCATCAAATGGGTGTTTCTATGGCAAATTAGGGACATATGTAGAGTAGAACTTACCCCTGCTGATCTGTGGCTGCAGGGAGTCACAAGTTTGCAGTCTGGTTACATTCAGGTACTTAAGAGTTAAAAAACAGATGGTGGCTTTTGCCTCCTTTATAATTTATCCCTGATATCAAATACAATGGAATTCCAACCAATAGCTTTTCCACATTGATTTTTTTTCAATGAGTTTTTCTAATTTGTATGAATTTCCTGGTGTCAAATAAGGTAAAAGCCACGGTTGAAAGCTTGCCAACACTGACTACATTCATAGTGTTCTCCAGTATGAGTCCTCTTACATTCAATAATACGAGAAAAACTCCCAAATGCTCTTCACGCAAATTACATGTATGGGGTTTTCCTCAGTATGAGTCCTCTGATGTCACATCATAAGGGCTAGGCTGCATCTGAAGCCTTTCCCATGATGACTATATCCATCGCTTTGCTCTCCAGTGTGTCTTCTGTGATTTTTGAGTAGTGGAGGAGCAAAGCGTAAAACCTTTCCCTGAATGATCACCTTCATAAGGTGTCTCTATAGATTCTTACCTATAGGGTAAAACTGTTCACTTCTTTAGAAGAATTTCCTAAATTCACGGCAAATATATAATTTCCCACAAGTATAAATTGTCTCATATTGAATAAGGTATAATTTGTGTCTACAGCCTTTGCTACAGCGATTACATTTATAGTATTGTTCTCCTGTATGAGTTCTGAAACATACTGAAAGAAATATTTCTCCATAAAGACTCTCCAACACTCAACACCTTTGTAAGGTCTATTTCCTGAGAGAGTTTACTCATACGCCACTGGGGTTGAGCTCTGTTTAAAGACTTCTCTACACATATTACATTTATATGGTCTCTCTCCAGTATGACTTCTCTGATGTCAGAAAGTATTTACCATAAACAGGGATTTCTCACAATTCAGAACATCTGTAGGGCTTGTCACCTCTGTGAGTGCTCTCAAACCAAAGATGACAGGAGCTCTGAATAGAGACTTTCCCACATTCCTGACATTCAACTGAACTCTCTCTAACCTGAATTCTCTTACATTGACTGAGGCTTGTGCTACATTTAAAAAATTTACAGGCTGGGCGCGGTGGCTCAAGCCTGTAATCCCAGCACTTTGGGAGGCCAAGACGGGTGGATCACGAGGTCAGGAGATCGAGACCATCCTGGCTAACACGGTGAAACCCCGTCTCTATTAAGAAATACAAAAAAAAACTAGCCGGGCGAGGTGGCAGGCGCCTGTAGTCCCAGCTACTCGGGAGGCTGAGGCCGGAGAATGGCGTGAACC
>NW_020263300.1:0-2569 GCF_003255815.1 Theropithecus gelada | reverse complement strand
GGATATTTCCTTTTTCACCATAGCCCTCTATGGGCTTCCAAATATCAGTTTGCCAATTCCACAAGAACTGTCTTAGCGAAAAGCTTCTTGGGGGAAAGCTGTAACTCTGTGAGATGATTTCAAAGAACACAAAGGTGTTTCTCAGAAATCTTCTTTCTCTTTGGTATCGGAGGATATTTCCTATGGCCCTATGGACTTCAAAGGGATCCGAAATATCTGTTCTCAGATTCCACACAAATAAGGCTAGCAAAGACAACCACGAAATACAGATGTAACTCTGTGAGTGGAAGTCACGCATCACAGAGCAGTTTCTCAGAAAGCTTCTTTCGAGATTTCATGTGAGGATATTTCCTTTTTCACCATTGCCCTCTATGGGCTTCCAAATATCACTTTGCCAATTGCACAAGAACTGTCTTAGTGAAAGGTTTCTGGACGGGAATGCTGTAAGTGTGTGAGATCATTTTACAGAACACAAAGAAGTTTCTCAGAAAGCCTCTTTCTCTTTGTTATCGGAGGATATTTCCTTTGGCCCTATAGTCTTCAAAGGGATCCGAAATATCTGCTCTCAGATTCCACGGAAATAAGGCTAGCAAGGAGATCCACGAAATACAGATGTATCTCTGTGATGTGTAACTTCCACTCACAGAGATACATCTGTATTTCGTGCTTTGGCCTTATACTCTTCAAAGGGATCCGAAATATCGGTTCTCAGATTCCACAGAAATAAGGCTAGCAAAGAGATGCACGAAATACAGATATAACTCTGTGAGATGAATTAACAGAACACTAAGCAGTTTCTCAGAAAGCTTCTTTCCAGATTTCATCTGAGGATATTTCCTTTTTCACCATGGCCCTCTATGGGCTTCCAAATATCACTTTGCCAATTCCACAAGAACTGTCTTAGCGAAAGGCTTCTGGACGGGGAAGCTGTAACTCTGTGAGATGATTTCACAGAACACAAAGAAGTTTCTCAGAAAGCTTCATTCTCTTTGTTATCGGAGGATATTTCCTTTGGCCCTATAGTCTTCAAAGGGATCCGAAGTATCTGTTCTCAGATTCCACAGAAATAAGTCTACCAAAGAGATCCACGTAATACAAACGTAACTCTGTGAGATGAATTAACAGAACACTAAGCAGTTTCTCAGAAAGCTTCTTTCCAGATTTCATCTGAGGATATTTCCTTTTTCACCATGGCCCTCTATGGGCTTCCAAATATCACTTTGCCAATTCCACAAGAACCGTCTTCGCGAAAGGCTTCTTGAGGGTAAAGCTGTAACTCTGTGAGATGATTTCACAGAACACAAAAAAGTTTCTCAGAAAGCTTCTTTCTCTTTGTTATCGAAGGATATTTCTTTGGCCCTATAGTCTTCAAAGGGATCCGAAGTATCTGTTCTCAGATTCCACAGAAATAAGGCTAGCAAAGGGATGCACGAAATACAGATGTAACTCTGTGAGATGAATTAACAGAACACTAAGCAGTTTCTCAGAAAGCTTCTTTCCAGATTTCATCTGAGGATATTTCCTTTTTCACCATAGCCCTCTAGGGGCTTGCAAATATCACTTTGCCAATTTCACAAGAACTGTCTTAGCCAAACGCTTCTTGACGGGAAAGCTGTAACTCTGTGAGATGATTTCACAGAACACAAAGAAGTTTCTCAGAAAGCTTCTTTCTCTTTGTTATCGGAGGATATTTCCTTTGGACCCATAGTCTTCAAAGAGATCCGAAGTATCTGTTCTCACATTCCACAGAAAAAAGTCTAGCAAAGAGATCCACGAAATACAGATGTAACTCTGTGAGTGGAAGTCACACATCACAGAGCAGTTTCTTAGAAGTCTTCTTTCCAGATTTCATCTGAGCATATTTCCTTTTTCACATTTGCCCTCTATGGGCTTCCAGATATCACTTTGCCAAATCCAAAAGAACTGTCTTAGCCAAAATCTTCTTGAGGGGAGAGCTGTAACTCGGTGAGATGATTTCACAGAACACAAAGAAGTTTCTCAGACAGCTTCTTTCTCTTTGCTATTGGAGGATATTTCCTTTGGCCCTATAGTCTTCAAAGGGATCAGAAATATCTGTTCTCAGATTCCACAGAAATAAGGCTAGCAGAGAGATCCACGAAATATAGATGTAACTCTGTGAGTGGAAGTCACACATCACAGAGCAGTTCCTGAGAAAGCTTCTTTCCAGATTTCATCTGAGGATATTTCCTTTTTCACCATAGCCCTCTATGGGCTTCCAAATATCACTTTGCCAATTCCACAAGAACTGTCTTAGCGAACGGCTTCTTGACGGGAAAGCTGTAACTCTGTGAGATGATTTCACAGAACACAAAGAAGTTTCTCAGAAAGCCTCTTTCTCTTTGTTATCGGAGGATATTTCCTTTGGCCCTATAGTCTTCAAAGGGATCCGAAGTATCTGTTCTCAGATTCCACAGAAATAAGGCTACCAAAGAGATCCACGTAATAGAGATGTAACTCTGTGAGATGAATTTACAGAACACTAAGCAGTTTCTCACAAAGCTTATTTCCAGATTTCATCTGAGGATATTTCCTTTTTCACCATAGAGGG
>NW_020263299.1:0-2551 GCF_003255815.1 Theropithecus gelada | reverse complement strand
TATTTGGAAGCCCATAGAGGGCTATGGTGAAAAAGGAAATATCCTCAGACGAAATCTGGAAAGAAGCGTTCTGAGAAACAGCTCTGTGATATGTGACTTCCACTCAGAGAGTTACATCTGTATTTCGTGGATCTCTTTGCTAGCCTTATTTCTGTGGAATATGAGAACAGATATTTCGGATCCCTTTGAAGACCGTAGGGCCAAAGGAAATATCCTCCGATAACAAAGACAAAGGAGCTTTTGAGAAACTTCTTTGTATTCTTTGAAATCATCTCACAGAGTTACAGCTTTTCCCTCAAGAAGCCTTACGCTAAGACAGTTCTTGTGGAATTGGCAAAGTGATATTTGGAAGCCCATAGAGGGTACGGTGAAAAAGGAAATATCCTCAGACAAAATGTGGAAAGAAGCTTTCTGAGAAACTGCTCTGTGATGTGTGACTTCCACTCAGACAGTTACATCTGTATTTCGTGGATCTCTTTGCTAGCCTTATTTCTGTGAAAACTGAGAACAGATATTTCGGATCCCTTTGAAGACTATAGGGCCAAAGGAAATATCCTCCGATAAGAAAGAGAAACAAGCTTTCTGAGAAACTACTTAGTGTTCCATGAAATCATCTCACAGAGTTTCAGTTTTCCCCTCAAGAAGCCATTCGCTAACACAGTTCTTGTGGAATTGGCAAAGTGATATTTGGAAGCCCGTAGAGGGCTATGGTGAAAAAGGAAATATCCTCAGATGAAATCTGGAAAGAAGCTTTCTGAGAAACTGCTTAGTGCTCTGTTAATTCATCTCACAGAGTTACACCTTTATTTCGTGGATCTGTTTGCTAGCCTTATTTCTGTGGAATCTGAGAACAGATATTTCGGATCCCTTTGAAGTCTATGGGGCCAAAGGAAATATCCTCCGATAACAAAGAGAAAGAAGTTTTCTGAGAAACTTCTTTGTGTTCTGTGAAATCATCTCACAGAGTTACAGCTTTCCCATCAAGAAACTTTTGGCTAAGACAGTTCTTGTGGAATTGGCAAGGTGATATTTGGAAGCCCATAGACGGCTATGGTGAAAAAGGAAATATCCTCAGACGAAATGTGGAAAGAAGCTTTCTGAGAAACTGCTCTGTGATGTGTGACTTCCACTCAGAGAGTTACATCTGCATTTCGTGGATCTCTTTGCTAGCCTTATTTCTTTGGAATCTGAGAACAGATATTTCGGAACCCTTTGAAGACTATACGGCCAAAGGAAATATCCTCCGATAAGAAAGAGAAAGAAGCTTTCTGAGAAACTTCTTTGTGTTCTGTTAAATCAACTCACTGAATTACAGCTTTCCCCTCAAGAAGCCTTTCGCTAAGACACTTCTTGTGGAATTGGCAAGGTGATATTTGGAAGCCCATAGAGGGCTATGGTAAAAAAGGAAATATCCTCAGATGAAATCGGGAAAGAAGCTTTCTGAGAAACTGCTCTTTGATGTGTCACTTCCACTCAGAGAGTTACATCTGTATTTCGTGGATCTCTTTGCTAGCCTTATTTCTGTGGAATCTGAGAAGAGATATTTCGGATCCCTTTGAAGTCTATGGGGCCAAAGGAAATATCCTCCGATAAAAAAGAGAAAGAAGCTTTCTGAGAAACTTCTTTGTGTTCTGTGAAATCATCTCACAGATTTACAGCTTTCCCATCAAGAAGCCTTTCGCTAAGACAGTTCTTGTGGAATTGGCAAAGTGATATTTGGAAGCCCATAGAGGGCTAAGGTAAAAAAGGAAATATCCTCAGATGAAATTTGGAAAGAAGATTTCTGAGAAACTGCTCTGTGATGTGTGACTTCCACTCAGAGAGTTACATCTGTATTTCGTGGATCTCTTTGCTAGCGTTACTTCTGTGGAATCTGAGAACAGATATTTCGGATCCCTTTGAAGTCTATAGGGCCAAAGGAAATATCCTCCGATAACAAAGAGAAAGAAGTTTTCTGAGAAACTTCTCTGTGTTCTGCGAAATCATCTCACAGAGTTACAGTTTTCCCCTCAAGAAGCCTTTCGCTAAGACAGTTCTTGAGGAATTGGCAAAGTGATATTTGGAAGCCAATAGAGGCCTACGGTGAAAAAGGAAATATCCTAACATGAAATCTGGAAAGAAGCTCTCTGAGAAACTGCTTACTGCTCTGTTAATTCATCTCACAGAGTTACATCTGTATTTCGNNCCCTTTGAAGACTATACGGCCAAAGGAAATATCCTCCGATAAGAAAGAGAAACAAGCTTTCTGAGAAACTTCATTGTGTTCTGTTAAATCCACTCACTGAGTTACAGCTTTCCCCTCAAGAAGCCGTTCACTAAGACAGTTCTTGAGGAATTGGCAAAGTGATATTTGGAAGCCAATAAAGGCCTATGGTGAAAAAGGAAATATCCTCACATGAAATCTGGAAAGAAGCTCTCTGAGAAACTGCTTACTGCTCTGTTAATTCATCTCACAGAGTTACATCTGTATTTCGTGGATCTCTTTGCTAGCCTTATTTCTGTGGAATCTGAGAACAGATATTTCGGATCTCTTTGAAGACTATAGGGCCAA
>NW_020263298.1:0-2570 GCF_003255815.1 Theropithecus gelada | reverse complement strand
AAAAAAAAAAAAAAAAGACCAGAGTAATTAGAGAAAAAAGAGCAAACAAACCCTAAAGCTAGCAGAAGACAAGAAATAATCAAAATCAGGCCAGGAATGATGACTCATGCCTGTAATCTCAGCACTTTGGGAGCCTGAAGCAGGAGGATTGCTTGAACCCAGAAGTTTGAAAACAGCCTGGGCAACATGATGAGACCCCATCTCTACCAAAAAAAAAAAAAAATTAAAAAAAGAAAGAATCCAACTCAGAGCTGAACTGAAGGAAATTGAAGTGCACAAAATTATGCAAAATATCAATGAATCCAAGAGCTTTTTCTTTGAAAGAATTAATAAGATAGGCTCAAGCCAGACCAATAGAAAAAAAAGAGAGACAATCCAAACAAACACAATCCAAAATGACAAGGGAGATGTTACCACTAACCCCACAAAATACAAAAACTTTCAGAGACTATTATGAGCATCTCTATGCATGTAAGCCAGAAAACCTAGAAGAAATGGATAAATACAGTCTCCCAAGATTGAACAAGGAAGAGAATAAATCTCAGAACAGATCAGTATGAGTTCTAAAATTGAATCAGGATTAAGTAAAAAGCCTACCAACCAGAAAAAGCTCAGGATCAGATGACACTTAGCCAAATTCTACCAGATGTATAAAGAAGATCTGGTACCATTCCTACTGAAACTATTCCAAAAAAATTGAGGAGGAGGGACTCCTCTTTGACTTCATAACCAAGTAGGCTTCATTCCTGGGAGACAAGGTTGGTTCAACATACACAAATCAATAAATGTGATTCACCAAATTAACAGAATTAAAAGCAAAACCCATATGTTCATCTCAATAGATGTAGAAAAAGCTTTCCATAAAATTCAACACCACTTCATGATAAAAACCCTCAAGAAACTAGACATCAAAGGAACATACCTCAAAATAATATGAGCCATCTATGACAAACCCGCAGTCAACATACTGAATGTGCAAAAGCTGGAAGTATGCCCCCTTGAAAACCAGAACAAGATAAGGATGCCCTGTCTCAACATTCCTATTCAACACAGTACTAGAAGTCCTAGCCAGAACAATCAGGCAAGAGAAAGAAACAAAAAGCATCCAAATAGAAAGAGAAGAAGTCAAACTATCCCTGTTTGCAGAGGATATGGTTCTCTTCCTAGAAAACCACACAGTCTCTGCCCAAAAGCTCCTTGATTTGATAAACAACTTCAGGCAAGTTTTGGGATATAAAATCCATGTACAAAAATCAGTAGCATTCCTGTATACCAACAACGTCCAAGCTCAGAGCCAAATCAAGAATGCAATTTTATTACAATAGCCACAAAAAGAATAAAATACCTAGGAATACAGATAACCAAGGAGGTAAAAGATCTCTACAATGAAAATTACAAAATACTGCTTGAAGAAATCAGAGATGACACAAACAAATGGAAAAATACACCATCCTCATGCATAGGAAGAATCTATATTGTTAAACTGGTCATAGTGCCTAAAACAATGTACAGATTCAATGCTATTCCTATCAAATTGCCAATATCATTCTTCACAGAATTAGAAAAAACTATTTTGAAATTCCAATGAAACCAAAAAATAGCACAAATAGCCAAGGTAATACTAAGCAGAAGGAACAAAGCTGGAGACATGACATTTCCCAACTTCAAACTATACTACAAGGCAACAGTAACCAAAATACCATGGTACCGGTATAAAAGCAGACACATAAGCCAAGGAAACAGAATAGAAAGCCCAGAAATAATTTCACACACCTACAATCATCTGATTTTCAACAAAGCTGACAAAAGCAATCAATAGGGAAAAGACCCCTATTCAATAAATGGTGTTGGGATAACTGACTATCCATATGCAGAAGACTGAAACGGGACAACCCCTTCCTTACCCTACATACAAAAATCAACTCAAGATGTTTAGATTAAAACCTAAAACTATAAAAACTCTGGAAGATAACCTAGGAAATACCATTCTGGACATAGACTTGGCAAAGATTTCAAGATGAAGACACCAAAAGCAATTGCAGCAAAAACAAAACTCAACAAATTGGATCTAATTAAATTAAAGAACTTCTCCACAGCTATCAATACAGTAAACAGGCAACCTACAGAATGAGAGAAAGTATTTGCAATCTATGCATCCAACAAAGATCTAACATCCAGAAACCGTAAGAAACTTAAATAAATTTACAAACAAAAGCAAACAACCCCATTAAAAAGTGAGCAAAGGATATGAACAGACACTTTTCAAAAGAAGAAGCTGTGTATGGTGGCTCACACCTGTAATCCCAGCTCTTCAAGAGGCTGAGGCAGGTGGACCCCTTGAGACCAAGAGTTTGAGACCAGTCTGGACAACATGGTGAAACCCCATTGCTACAGAAAATACAAAATTAGCCAGGCATGGTGGTGTGCATCTGTAATCCCAACTACTATGGAGGCTGAGGTGGGAGGATTACCTGATCCTTGGAGGTCAAGGCTGCAGTGACACCTGATCATGCCACTGCACTCCAGCCTGGGTAACAGAATGAGACTGTGTCTCAAAAAAAAAAAAAAAA
>NW_020263297.1:0-2573 GCF_003255815.1 Theropithecus gelada | reverse complement strand
ATTGCCCTAGCCAGAACTTCCAACACTATGTTGAATAGGAGTGGTGAGAGAGGGCATCCCTGTCTTGTGCCAGTTTTCAAAGGGAATTTTTCCAGTTTTTGCCCATTCAGTATGATATTGGCTGTGGGTTTGTCATAAATAGCTCTTATTATTTTGAGGTACGTTCCATCAATACCGAATTTATTGAGCGTTTTTAGCATGAAGGGCTGTTGAATTTTGTCAAAAGCCTTTTCTGCATCTATTGAAATAATCATGTGGTTCTTGTCTTTGGTTCTGTTTATATGCTGGATTATGTTTATTGATTTGCGAATGTTGAACCAGCCTTGCATCCCAGGGATGAAGCCCACTTGATCATGGTGGATAAGCTTTTTGATGTGTTGCTGAATCCGGTTTGCCAGTATTTTATTGAGGATTTTTGCATCGATGTTCATCAGGGATATTGGTCTAAAATTCTCTTTTTTTGTTGTATCTCTGCCAGGCTTTGGTATCAGGATGATGTTAGCCTCATAAAATGAGTTAGGGAGGATTCCCTCTTTTTCTATTGATTGGAATAGTTTCAGAAGGAATGGTACCAACTCCTCCTTGTACCTCTGGTAGAATTCAGCTGTGAATCCATCTGGTCCTGGACTTTTTTTGGTTGGTAGGCTATTAATTGTTGCCTCAATTTCAGAGCCTGCTATTGGTCTATTCAGGGATTCAACTTCTTCCTGGTTTAGTCTTGGAAGAGTGTAAGTGTCCAGGAAATTATCCATTTCTTCTAGATTTTCCAGTTGATTTGCGTAGAGGTGTTTATAGTATTCTCTGATGGTAGTTTGTATTTCTGTGGGGTCGGTGGTGATATCCCCTTTTTCATTTTTAATTGCGTCGATTTGATTCTTCTCTCTTTTCTTCTTTATTAGTCTTGCTAGTGGTCTGTCAATTTTGTTGATCTTTTCAAAAAACCAACTCCTGGATTCATTGATTTTTTGGAGGGTTTTTTGTGTCTCTATCTCCTTCAGTTCTGCTCTGATCTTAGTTATTTCTAGCCTTCTGCTAGCTTTCGAATGTGTTTGCTCTTGCTTCTCTAGTTCTTTTAATTGCGATGTTAGAGTGTCAATTTTAGATCTTTCCTGCTTTCTCTTGTGGGCATTTAGTGCTATAAATTTCCCTCTACACACTGCTTTAAATGTGTCCCAGAGATTCTGGTATGTTGTATCTTTGTTCTCATTGGTTTCAAAGAACATCTTTATTTCTGCCTTCATTTCGTTATGTACCCAGTAGTCATTCAGGAGCAGGTTGTTCAGTTTCCATGTAGTTGAGCGGTTTTGATTGAGTTTCTTAGTCCTGAGTTCTAGTTTGATTGCACTGTGGTCTGAGAGACAGTTTGTTATAATTTCTGTTCTTGTACATTTGCTGAGGAGTGCTTTACTTCCAATTACGTGGTCAATTTTGGAATAAGTACGATGTGGTGCTGAGAAGAATGTATATTCTGTTGATTTGGGGTGGAGAGTTCTATAGATGTCTATTAGGTCTGCTTGCTGCAGAGATGAGTTCAATTCCTGGATATCCTTGTTCACTTTCTGTCTCATTGATCTGTCTAATGTTGACAATGGAGTGTTGAAGTCTCCCATTATTATTGTATGGGAGTCTAAGTCTCTTTGTAAGTCTCTAAGGACTTGCTTTATGAATCTGGGTGCTCCTGTATTGGGTGCATATATATTTAGGATAGTTAGCTCTTCCTGTTGAATTGATCCCTTTACCATTATGTAATGGCCTTCTTTGTCTCTTTTGATCTTTGATGGTTTAAAGTCTGTTTTATCAGAGACTAGTATTGCAACCCCCGCTTTTTTTTGTTCTCCATTTGCTTGGTAAATCTTCCTGCATCCCTTTATTTTGAGCCTATGTATGTCTCTGCGTGTGAGATGGGTCTCCTGAATACAGCAGACTGATGGGTCTTGACTCTTTATCCAGTTTGCCAGTCTGTGTCTTTTCATTGGAGCATTTAGTCCATTTACATTTAAGGTTAAGATTGTTATGTGTGAACTTGATCCTGCCATTATGATATTAACTGGTTATTTTGCTCGTTAGTTGATGCAGTTTCTTCCTAGCCTCGATGGTCTTTACATTTTGGCATGTTTTTGCAATGGCTGGTACCGGTTGTTCCTTTCCATGTTGAGTGCTTCCTTCAGGGTCTCTTGTAAGGCAGGCCTAGTGGTGACAAAATCTCTAAGCATTTGCTTATCTGTAAAGGATTTTATTTCTCCTTCACTTATGAAACTTAGTTTGGCTGGATATGAAATTCTGGGTTTAAAATTCTTTTCTTTAAGAATGTTGAATATTGGCCCCCACTCTCTTCTGGCTTGGAGAGTTTCTGCCGAGAGATCTGCTGTGAGTCTGATGGGCTTCCCTTTGTGGGTAACCCGACCTTTCTCTCTGGCTGCCCTTAAGATTTTTTCCTTCATTTCAACTTTGGTGAATCTGGCAATTATGTGTCTTGGAGTTGCTCTTCTCGAGGAGTATCTTTGTGGCGTTCTCTGTATTTCCTGGATTTGAATGTTGGCCTGCCCTACTAGGTTGGGGAAGTTCTCCTGGAT
>NW_020263296.1:0-2573 GCF_003255815.1 Theropithecus gelada | reverse complement strand
GAAGCTTTCTGAGAAACTTCTTTGTGTTCTGTGAAATCATCTCACAGAGTTACAGCTTTCTCCTCAAGAAGCCTTTCGCTAAGACAGTTCTTGTGGAATTGGCAAAGTGATATTTGGAAGCCTATAGAGGGCTATGGTGAAAAAGGAAATAGCCTCAGATGAAATCTAGAAGGAAGCTTTCTGAGAAACTGCTTAGTGTTGTGTTAATTCGTCTCACAGTGTTACATCTGTATTTCGTGGATCTCTTTGCTAGCCCTATTTCTGTGGAATATGAGAACAGATATTTCGGATCCCTTTGAAGACTATAGGGCCAAAGGAAATATCGACCGATAACAAAGAGATAGAAGCATTCTGACAAACTTCTTTGTGTTCTGTGAAATCATCTCACAGAGTTATATCTTTCCCCTCCAGAAGCCTTTTGCTAAGACAGTTCTTGTGGAATTCGCAAAGTGATATTTGGAAGCCCGTAGAAGACTGTGGTGAAAAAGGAAATATCCTCAGATGAAATCTGGAAAGAAACTTTCTGAGAAACTGCTTAGTGTTCTGTTCATTCATCTCACAGATTTACATCTGTATTTCGTGGATCTCTTTGCTAGCCTTATTTCTGTGGAATCTGAGAACAGATATCTCGGATCCCTTTGAAGACTATCGGGCCAAAGGAAATATCCTCCGATAACAAAGAGAAAGAAGCTTTCTGAGAAACTTCTTTGTGTTCTGTGAAATCATCTCACAGAGTTACAGCGTTCTTCTCAAGAAGCCTTTCGCTAAGACAGTTCTTGTGGTATTGGCAAAGTGATATTTGGAAGCCCATAGAGGGCTATGGTGAAAAAGGAAATGTCCTCAGATGAAATCTGGAAACAAGCTTTCTGAGAAACTACTTAGTGTTCTCTTAATTCATCTCACAGAGTTACATCTGTATTTTGGGGATCTCTTTGCTAGCCTTATTTTTGTGGAATCTGAGAACAGATATTTCGGATTCCTTTGAAGACTATAGGGCCAACGGAAATCTCCTCCGGGAACAAAGAGAAAGAAGCTTTCTGGGAAAATACTTTGTGTTCTGTGAAATCATCTCACAGAGTTACAGCTTTCTCCTCAGGAAACCTTTTGCTAAGACATTTCTTGTGGAATTGGCAAAGTGATATTTGGAAGCCCACAGAGGGCAATGCTGAAAAAGGAAATAACCTCAGATGAAATCTGGAAAGAGACTTTCTGAGAAACTGCTTAGTGTTCTGTTAATTAATCTCACGGAGTTACATCCTTATTTCGTGGATCTCTTTGCTAGCCTTATGTCTGTGGAATCTGAGAAGAGTTATTTCGGATCCCTTTGAAGACTATAGGGCCAAAGGAAATATCCGCCGATAAAAAAGAGAAAGAAGCTTTCTGAGAAACTTCTTTTTGTTCTGTGAAATCATCTCACAGAGGTACAGCTTTCCCCTCAAGAAGCCTTTCGCTAAACAGTTCTTGTGGAATTGGCAAAGTGATATTTGGAAGCACGTAGAGGACTATGGTGAAAAAGGAAATATTCTCAGATTAAATCTGGAAAGAAGATTTCTGAGAAACTGCTTTGTGTTGTGTTAATTCATCTCACAGAGCTACATCTGTATTTCGTGGATCTCTTTGCTAGCCTTATTTCTGTGGAATCTGAGAACAGATATTTCGGATCCCTTTTTAGACTATAGGGCCAAAGGAAATGTCCTCCGATAACAAAGAGAAAGAAGCTTTCTAAAAAACTTCTTTGTGTTCTGTGAAATCATCTCACAGAGTTACAGCTTTCCCCTCAAGAAGCCTTTCGGTAAGACACTTCTTGTGGAATTGGCAAAGTGATATTTGGAAGCCCTTAGAAGTCTATGGTGAAAGAGGAAATATCCTCAGATGAAATCTGGAAAGAAGCTTTCTGAGAAACTGCTTAGTGTTGTGTTAATTCATGTCATAGAGTTACATCTGTATTTCGTGGATCTCTTTGCTAGCCTAATTTCTGTGGAATCTGAGAACAGATATTTCGGATCCCTTTGAAGACTATAGGGCCAAAGGAAATGTCCTAAGATAACGAAGAGAAAGAAGCTTTCTGAAAAACTTCTTTGTGTTCTGTGAAATCATCTCACAGAGTTACAGCTTTCCCCTCAAGAAGCCTTTCGGTAAGACACTTCTTGTGGAATTGGCAAAGTGATATTTGGAAGCCCATAGAGGGCTATGGTGAAAAAGAAAATATCCTCAGATGGAATCTGGAAAGAAGCTTTCTGAGAAACTGCTTAGTGTTGTGTTAATTCATCTCACAGTGTTACATCCGTATTTCGTGGATCTCTTTGATAGCCTTATTTCTGTGGAATGTTTGAACAGATATTTCGGATCCCTTTGAAGACTATAGGGCCAAAGGAAATATCCTCCGATAACAAAGAGAAAGAAGCTTTCTGAGAAACTTCTTTGTGTTCTGTGAAATCATCTCACAGAGTTACAGCTTTCTCCTCAAGAAGCCTTTCGATTAGACAGTTATTGTGGAATTGGCAAAGTGATATTTGGAAGCCCTTAGAGGGCAATGGTGAAAAAGGAAATATCCTCAGATGAAATCTGGAAAG
>NW_020263295.1:0-2573 GCF_003255815.1 Theropithecus gelada | reverse complement strand
AAAGAGTAGACTTGCATACTGCTTATAAAAATAGTAGATTCCTGGCCAGGCACGGTGGCTCATGCCTGTAATCTCAGCACTTTGGGAGGCCGAGGCAGGTGGATCATGAGGTTAGGAGTTTGAGACCAGCCTGACCAACATGGTGAAACCCCGTCTCTACTGAAAATACAAAAATTAGCTGGGTGTGGTGGTGGGTGTCTGTAATCCCAGCTACTCAGGAGGCTGAAGCAGGAGAATCGCTTGAACCTGAGAGGTGGAGGTTGCAGTAAGCTGAGATTGAGCCACTGCACTCCAGCCTGGGTGACAGAGTGAGACTCTGTCCCAAAAGAAAGAAAGAAAGAAAGAAGGGAGGGACGGAGGGGAAAGAAAAAGAAACAGTGGATTCCCATAAAAAGGAATGCAATCATGTCCTTTGCAGGGACTTGGATGGAGCTGGAAACCGTTGTCCTCAGAAAACTAACACTGGAACAGAAAACCAAACATAGCATGCTCTCATTTCTAAGTTGGAATTGAATAACGAGAACACAGGAAACATGGTGGGGAACAACACACACTGGGGCTTTTTGTAGAGGTTTCGGGGAGGGAGAGCATCAGGAAAAACAACTAATGGATGGTGGGCTTCATACCTAGGTGATAGGTTGATCTGGGCAGCAAACCACCATGGCACGCGTTTCCCTTTGTAACAAACCTGCACATTCTGCACATGTACCCTGGAACTTAAAACAAAAGTTGAAGGAAAAAAAATGGTGGATTCCCTAAACTCAGTGATTCTTCCCCTGTAACACAACCCACTTTATGTATAGGCATCAATCTGGATCTTCTGAATCGCCTCTGTGGGAACTGGGAGCAAGGTGAACGGATGCAGACATGACCCTGATACTGCTTGCTGTGGTCTGATAAAGTCCTTTGTCTCTGACGCAAGAGTCTCGTATTCAACCAGCAAACATGAAACAATAACAAACTAATGGCTTTTAACGAGAGCAAAATCCTAGTCCCTGACAGCAATGATGGGGAGCAGAGGTGGTTCTTCCAACGCCCAAGTATTTCCATGTCATATTACATTGGCATTATACATCTGGAGACGGAAAATCAGGTGGGTCTTTGGACCCCGTGCGAACCAGACCTGGGTCCAAGGCTCCATTTATTACCTATCCCGGCCCGCGGGATCGTCACTGCAGGCCCTGGAAGAGGGGGTGGGAATTTGGGGAACAAGAGATAGGAGAAATGGAGACAAGACAGTGCTCTGATCAAGTCTCTCCTTTAATGGCGGTAATGCAGTGCCTTATATACACTTGGAGGGGAAGGGGTTGGGCCAAGGCGAAAATGATCTCATCGCGGAGGGTGTGGCTAGATAGGTATTGGTTTCTCTGGTCGAACGTCATGTGGCGCCTGCGCTGTCAGGTAGCAATTTTCCCGGGCGCGGGAAAAATGGGTGAAGCAGCAGCAGGAAGAGCGCCATCTTTTATGAGGTATTAATACAGGGGAAAAGGCAAAGATAGGGAGGAGGTGTAAGGTGGAAATGAATAAAGCTCAGGCGTTTTTAATCGTCAATTATTATTCGCTATGACCGGGGCGTGCAGCTCGGGACAATTACCTAGCCCCAATATACTCCCACTTTAACAGGGAGACCACAGTGAAGCTTTGGGTCTCCAGGCATCAGTGTGAACTCAGGCCTTATATCCAATAGCCCTCAAAAAGGCTGGGAATTACCCTTTCCTGAGGAAATGGCCATCGGTTTCTTTGGAGAAGGATTGGGGGAATCACGATCATATACATTTGCTGTGGCACTTCTTCCTGGAAACCTACTCTCTGCTTCAGTCAGGTTCTGGGTTCTGGGTTATTGGGGTGACTACCCTCAAACTCCCCATCACCCCTCTTTGATTTCTTCTGGTTGTGCAGATTGAACAATTGGCTTTTTGGCTGCTCCATCGATCTTACCCTGGGAACATAATGTTCTTTTTTGTTTCCGTCTGGCACTTTTATTGTTTCACTTTTTCTGTTTGATTCATTGCAGTGATTTGGGGGCACGATATGAACCACGGCTCCAGTTTATATCCTGATGGCGTTCCAATTGCTCCACCATCACCTGATTCCATCACTGGATTTATTCTTTTATTGAATAGTACATCTTTTCCCCACTGATTTGAAATGGCATTTTTGTTAAATGTTAAACATTAATTTTTTTTTTTTTGAGATGGATTCTCCCTCTGTTGCCAGGATGGAGTGCGGTGACGCAATCTCGACTCACTGCAGCCTTTGCCTCCCGGGTTCAAGTGATTCTCCTACCTCAGCCTCTTAGGTAGCTGGATTACAGGCATGCGCCACCACACCCAGCTAATTTCTGTATTTTTAGTACAGACAGGGTTTCACCATGTTGGCCTGGATGGTCTCGATCTCCTGACCTCATGATCTGCCCACCTTGGTCTCCCAAAGTGCAGGGATTACAGGTGTGAGCCACCACGCCCAGCCAAAAATTCATGTTCTTATTAATTTTCTCCGTAGCTCTTCTTGAATCCGATCCTCCCAGGTGTCACTCATTGTGCTAAGTGTGCCCAGCTTGCATCTGAGGGTTA
>NW_020263294.1:0-8721 GCF_003255815.1 Theropithecus gelada | reverse complement strand
GGAATTGCCAAAGTGATATTTGGAACCCCTAGGGGGCTATGGTGAAAAAGGAAATATCCTCAGATACAATCTGGAAAGAAGTTTTCTGAGAAACTGCTCTGTGATGTGGGACTTCCACTCACCGAGTTACATCTGTATTTCGTGGATCTCTTTGCTAGCCTTCTTTCTGTGGAATCTGAGAACAGATATTTCGGATCCCTTTGAATACTACTGGGGAAAAGGAAATATCCTCCGATAACAAAGAGAAAGAAGCTTTCTGAGAAACTTCTTTGTATTCTGTGAAATCATCTCACAGAGTTTCAGCTTTCCCCTCAAGAAGCCTTTCACTCAGAGAGTCCTTGTGTATTTGGCAAAGTGATATTTGGAAGCCCATAGAGGGCTATGGTGAAAAAGGAGATATCCTCAGATGAAATCTGGAAAGAAGCTTTCTGAGAAACATCTTTGTGTTCTGTGAAATCATCTCACAGAGTTACATCTTTCCAGTCAAGAAGCCTTTCGGTAAGACAGTACTTGTGGAATTGGCAAAGTGATATTTGGAAGCCCATCGAGGGCTATGGTGAAAAAGGAAATATCTTCAGATGAAATCTGGAAAGAGGCTTTGTGAGGAACTGCTTAGTGTTCTGTTTATTCATCTCACAGAGTTACATCTGTATTTCGTGGATCTCTTTGCTAGCCTTATTTCTGTGGAATCTGAGAACAGATATTTCGGATCCCTTTGAATACTATAGGGCCAAAGGAAATATTCTCCGATAACAAAGAGAAAGAAGCTTTCTGAGAAACTTCTTTGTGTTCTGTGAAATCATCTCACAGAGTTACAGCTTTCCCCTCTAGAAGCCTTTCGCTAAGACAGTTCTTGTGGAATTCGCAAAGTAATATTTGGAATCCCATAGAGGGCTATGGTGAAAAAGGAAATATCCTCAGATGAAATCTGGAAAGAGGTTTTCTGAGAAACTGCTTAGTGTTCTGTTAATTCATCTCACAGAGTTGCATCTGTAGTTCGTGGATCACTTTGCCAGCCTTATTTCTGTGGAATATGAGAACAGATACTTCGGATCCCTTTGAAGACCAAGGGCCAAAGGAAATATCCTCCCATAACAAAGAGAAAGAAGCTTTCTGAGAAACTTCTTTGTGTTCTGTGAAATCCTCACACAGAGTTACATCTTTGCCCTCAAGAAGCCTTTCGCTAAGACAGTTATTGTGGAATTGGCAAAGTGATATTTGGAAGCCCATAGAGGGCTGCGGTAAAAAAGGAAATATCCTCAGATGAAATCTGGAACGAAGCTTTCAGAGAAACACCTTAGTGTTCTGTTAATTCATCTCACAGAGTTACATCTTTGTTTCGTAGATCTCTTTGCTAGCCTTATTTCTGTGGAATCTGAGAGCAGTTATTTCGGATCCCTTTGAAGACTATAGGGCCAAAGGAAATCTCCTCCGATAACAAAGAGAGAGAAGCTTTCTGAGAAACTACTTTGTGTTCTGTGAAATCATCTCACAGAGTTACAGCTTTCCCCTCAAGAATCCTTTCGCTAAGACACTTCTTGGGGAATTGGCAAACTGATATTTGGAAGAATATAGAGGGCTTTGTTGAAAAAGGAAATATCCTCAGATGAAATCTGGAAAGAAGCTTTCTGAGAAACTGCGTAGTGTTCTGTTAATTCATCTCACAGAGTTACATCTCTGTTTCGTGGATCTCTTTGTTAGCCTTTTTTCTGTGGAATCTGAGAACAGATATTTCAGATCCCTTTGAAGACTATAGGGCCAAAGGAAATATCCTCCTATAACAAAGAGATAGAAACTTTCTGAGAAAGTTCTTTGTGTTCTGTGAAATCCTCTCACAGAGTAACAGCATTGCCCTTAAGAAGCCTTCCCTTAAGACAGTTCTTGTGGAATTGGTAAAGAGATATTTGGAAGCCAGAAGAGGGCTACGGTGAAAAAGGAAATATCCTCAGATGAAATCTGGAAAGAAGCTTTCTGAGAAACTGCTTAGTGTTCTATTAATTGATCTCACAGAGTTACATCTCTGTTTCGTGGATCTCTTGGCTAGCCTTATTTCTGTGGAATCTGAGAACAGATATTTCGGATCCCTTTGAAGACTATAGGGCCAAAGGAAATATACTCCTATAACAAAGAGAAAGAAGCTTTCTGAGAAACTTCTTTGTGTTCTGTGAAATCCTCTCACAGAGTTACAGCATTGCCCTCAAGAAGCCTTTCCTTAAGACAGTTCTTGTGGTATTGGCAAAGAGATATTTGGAAGCCCATATAGGGCTATGGTGAAAAAGGAATTATCCTCAGATGAAATCTGGAAAGAAGCTTTCTGAGAAACTGCTTAGTGTTCTGTTAATTCATCTCACAGAGTTACATCTCTGTTTCGTGGATCTCTTTGCTAGCCTTATTTCTGTGGAATCTGAGAACAGATATTTCGGATCCCTTTGAAGACTATAGGGCCAAAGGAAATATCCTCCGATAACAAAGAGAAAGAAGCTTTCTGAGAAACTCCTTTGTGTTCTCTGAAATCATCTCACAGAGTTACAGCTTTCCCCGCAAGAAGCCTTTCGCTAAGACAGTTCTTGTGGAATTGGCAAAGTGCTGTTTGGAAGCCCATAGAGGGCTATGGTAAAAAAGGAAATATCCTCCGATGAAATCTGGAAAGAAGCTTTCTGAGAAACTGCTTAGAGTTCTGTTAAATCATCTCAGAGGGTTACATCTGTATTTCGTGGATCTCTTTGCTAGCCTTATTTCTGTGGAATCTGAGAATAGATATTTCGGATCTCTTTGAAGATTATAGGGCCAAAGGAAATATACTCCGATAACAAAGAGAAAGAAGGTTTCTGAGAAACTTCTTTGTGTTCTGTGAAATCCTCTCACAGAGTTACAGCTTTGCCCTCAAGAAGCCTTTCCTTAAGACAGTTCTTGTGGAATTGGCAAGGAGATATTTGGAAGCCCATAGAGGGGTATGGTGAAAAAGGAAATATCTTTAGATGAAATCTGGAAAGAAGCTTTCTGAGAAACTGCTTAGTGTTCTGTTAATTCATCTCACAGAGTTACATCTCTGTTTCGTGGATCTCTTGGCTAGCCTTATTTTTGTGGAATATCAGAACAGATATTTCGGATCCCTTTGAAGACTATAGAGCCAAAGGAAATATCCTCCGAAAACAAAGAAAAATAAGCTTTCTGAGAGACTTCTTTGTGTTCCGTGAAATCATCTCCCAGAGTTACAGCTTTCCCCTCAAGAAGCCTTTCGCTAGGACAGTTCTTGTGGAATTTGCAAAGAATTATTTGGAAGCCCGTAGAGGGCTATGGTGAAAAAGGAAATATCCTCAGATGAAATCTGGAAAGAAGCTTTCTGAGAAAATTCTCTGTGATGTGAGACTTCCACTCACAAAGTTACATTTGCATTTCGTGGATCTCTTTGCTAGCCTTATTTCTGTGGAATCTGACAACAGATATTTCGGATTACTTTGAAGACTATAGGGCCAAAGGAAATATCCTCCGATAACAAAGAGAAAGAAGATTTCTGAGAAACTTCTTTATGTTCTGTGAAATCATCTCCCAGAGTTACAGTTTTCCCCTCAAGAAGCCTTTCGCTAAGACAGTTCTTGTGGATTGGGAAAAGAGATATTTGGAAGCCCGTAGAGGGCTATGGTGAAAAACGAAATACCCTCACATGAAATCTGGAAAGAAGCTTTCTGAGAAACTGCTTAATGTTCTGCTAATTCATCTCACAGAGTTACATCTGTATTTCGTGGATCTCTTTGCTAGCCTTATTTCTGTGGAATCAGAGAACAGATATTTCGGATGCCTTTGAAGAATATAGGGGCAAAGGAAATATCCTCCGATAACAAAGAGAAAGAAGCTTTCTGAGAAACTTCTTTGTGTTCTGAGAAATCCTCTCACAGATTTACAGTTTTGCCCTCAAGAAGCCTTTCCTTAAGACAGTTCTTGTGGAATTGGCAAAGTGATATTTGGAAGCCCATAGAGGGCTATGGTGAAAAAGGAAATATCCTCAGAAGAAATCTGGAAAGAAGCTTTCTGAGAAACTGCTTAGTGTACTGTTAATTCATCTCACAGAGTTACATCTGTATTTCGTGGATCTCTTTTCTAGCCTTATTTCTGTGGAATGTGAGAACAGATATTCCGGATCCCTTTAAAGACTATAGGGCCAAAGGAAATATCCTCCGATAACAAAGAGAAAGATGCTTTCTGAGAATCTTCTTTGTGTTCTGTGAAATCATCTCACAGAGTTACAGCTTTCCTCTCAAGAAGGCTTTCTTCTAAGACAGTTCTTGTGGAATTGGCAAAGGGATATTTGGAAGGCCATAGAGATCTATGATGAAAAAGGAAATATCCTCAGGTGAAATCTGGAAAGAAGGTTTCTGAGAATCTGCTCAGTGTTCAGTTAATTATTCTTACAGAGTTACATCTGTATTTCTTGGATCTCTTTGCTAGCCTTCTTTCTGTGGAATCTGAGAACACATATTTCGGATCCCTAGGAAGACTTTAGGGCCAAAGGAAATATCCTCCGATAACAAAGAGGAAGAAGCTTTCTGAGAAAATTCTTTGTGTTCTGTGAAATCATCTCAGAGAGTTACAGCTTTCCCCTCAAAAAGCCTTTCGCTAAGAAAGTTCTCGTGGAATTGGCAAAATGATATTTGGAAGCCCATAGAGGGATATGGTGAACAAGGAAATATCCTCAGATGAAATCTGGAAAGAAGCTTTCTGAGATACTGCTCAGTGTTCTCTTAATTCATCTCAGAGAGTTACATCAGTATTTCGTGTATCTCTTTGCTAGCTTTATTTCTGTGGAATCTGAGAACAGATATTTCGGATGCCTTTGAAGACTATAGGGCCAAAGGAAATATCCTCCGATAACAAAGAGAAAGAAGCTTTCTGAGAAACTTCTTTGTGTTCTGTGAAATCATATCACAGATTTACACCGTTCCCCTCAAGAAGCCTTTCCCTAAGACAGTTCTTCTGGAATTGGCAAAGTGATATTTGGAAGCCCGTAGAGGGCTATGGTGAACCAGAAAATATCCTCGGAGAAAAACTGGAAGGAAGCTTTCTGAGAAACTGCTTAGTGTTCTGTTAATTCATCTCACAGAGTTACATCTGTATTTCGTGGATCTCTTTGCTAGCCTTATTTCTGTGGAATCTCAGAACAGATATTTCGGATCCCTTTGAAGATTATATGGCCAAAGGAAATATCCTCCGATAAAAAAGAGAAAGAAGCTTTCTGAGAAACTTCTTTGTGTTCTGTGAAATCATCTCACAGAGTTACAGCTTTCCCGTCCAAAAGCCTTTCGCTAAGACAGTTCTCGTGGAATTGGAAAATGATATTTGGAAGCCCATAGAGGGCTATGGTGAAAAAGGAAATATCCTCAGATGAAATCTGGAAAGAAGCTTTCTGAGAAACTGCTCAGTGTTCTGTTAATTCATCTCAGAGTGTTACATCAGTATTTCGTGTATCTCTTTCCTAGCTTTATTTCTGTGGAATCTGAGAACAGATATTTCGGATCCCTTTGAAGACTATAGGGCCAAAGGAAATATCCTCCGATAACAAAGAGACAGAAGCTTTCTGAGAAACTTCTTTGTGTTCTGTGAAATCATATCACAGATTTACACCATTCCCCTCAAGAAGCCTTTCCCTAAAACAGTTCTTGTGGAATTGGCAAAGTGATATTTGGAAGCCCTTAGAGGGCTATGGTAAACCACAAAATATCCTCGGAGGAAAACTGGAAGGAAGCTTTCTGTGAAACTGCTTTGTGTTCTGCAACATCATCTCACAGAGTTACAGCTCTCCCTTCAAGAAGCCTTTCGCTAAGACAGTTCTTGTGGAATTGGCAAAGTGATATATAGGAGCTAATAGAGGGCTATGGTGAAAAAGGAAATATCCTCACATGAAATCTGGAAAGAAGCTTTCTGAGAAACTGCTTAGTGTTCTGTTAATTCATCTCACAGTGTTACATCTGTCTTTCGTGGATCTGTTTGCTAGCCTTATTTCTGTGGTATCTAAGAACAGATATTTCGGATCCCTTTGAAGACTATAGTTCCAAAAGAAATATCCTCCGATAACAAAGAGAAGGAAGCTTTCTGAGAAACTTCTTTGTGTTCTGTGAACTCATCTCACAGAGTTACAGCTTTCCCCTCAAGAAGCCTTTCGCTAAGACAGTTCTTGTGGAATTGCCAAAGTGATATTTGGAACCCCTAGGGGGCTATGGTGAAAAAGGAAATATCCTCAGATACAATCTGGAAAGAAGTTTTCTGAGAAACTGCTCTGTGATGTGGGACTTCCACTCACCGAGTTACATCTGTATTTCGTGGATCTCTTTGCTAGCCTTCTTTCTGTGGAATCTGAGAACAGATATTTCGGATCCCTTTGAATACTACTGGGGAAAAGGAAATATCCTCCGATAACAAAGAGAAAGAAGCTTTCTGAGAAACTTCTTTGTATTCTGTGAAATCATCTCACAGAGTTTCAGCTTTCCCCTCAAGAAGCCTTTCACTCAGAGAGTCCTTGTGTATTTGGCAAAGTGATATTTGGAAGCCCATAGAGGGCTATGGTGAAAAAGGAGATATCCTCAGATGAAATCTGGAAAGAAGCTTTCTGAGAAACATCTTTGTGTTCTGTGAAATCATCTCACAGAGTTACATCTTTCCAGTCAAGAAGCCTTTCGGTAAGACAGTACTTGTGGAATTGGCAAAGTGATATTTGGAAGCCCATCGAGGGCTATGGTGAAAAAGGAAATATCTTCAGATGAAATCTGGAAAGAGGCTTTGTGAGGAACTGCTTAGTGTTCTGTTTATTCATCTCACAGAGTTACATCTGTATTTCGTGGATCTCTTTGCTAGCCTTATTTCTGTGGAATCTGAGAACAGATATTTCGGATCCCTTTGAATACTATAGGGCCAAAGGAAATATTCTCCGATAACAAAGAGAAAGAAGCTTTCTGAGAAACTTCTTTGTGTTCTGTGAAATCATCTCACAGAGTTACAGCTTTCCCCTCTAGAAGCCTTTCGCTAAGACAGTTCTTGTGGAATTCGCAAAGTAATATTTGGAATCCCATAGAGGGCTATGGTGAAAAAGGAAATATCCTCAGATGAAATCTGGAAAGAGGTTTTCTGAGAAACTGCTTAGTGTTCTGTTAATTCATCTCACAGAGTTGCATCTGTAGTTCGTGGATCACTTTGCCAGCCTTATTTCTGTGGAATATGAGAACAGATACTTCGGATCCCTTTGAAGACCAAGGGCCAAAGGAAATATCCTCCCATAACAAAGAGAAAGAAGCTTTCTGAGAAACTTCTTTGTGTTCTGTGAAATCCTCACACAGAGTTACATCTTTGCCCTCAAGAAGCCTTTCGCTAAGACAGTTATTGTGGAATTGGCAAAGTGATATTTGGAAGCCCATAGAGGGCTGCGGTAAAAAAGGAAATATCCTCAGATGAAATCTGGAACGAAGCTTTCAGAGAAACACCTTAGTGTTCTGTTAATTCATCTCACAGAGTTACATCTTTGTTTCGTAGATCTCTTTGCTAGCCTTATTTCTGTGGAATCTGAGAGCAGTTATTTCGGATCCCTTTGAAGACTATAGGGCCAAAGGAAATCTCCTCCGATAACAAAGAGAGAGAAGCTTTCTGAGAAACTACTTTGTGTTCTGTGAAATCATCTCACAGAGTTACAGCTTTCCCCTCAAGAATCCTTTCGCTAAGACACTTCTTGGGGAATTGGCAAACTGATATTTGGAAGAATATAGAGGGCTTTGTTGAAAAAGGAAATATCCTCAGATGAAATCTGGAAAGAAGCTTTCTGAGAAACTGCGTAGTGTTCTGTTAATTCATCTCACAGAGTTACATCTCTGTTTCGTGGATCTCTTTGTTAGCCTTTTTTCTGTGGAATCTGAGAACAGATATTTCAGATCCCTTTGAAGACTATAGGGCCAAAGGAAATATCCTCCTATAACAAAGAGATAGAAACTTTCTGAGAAAGTTCTTTGTGTTCTGTGAAATCCTCTCACAGAGTAACAGCATTGCCCTTAAGAAGCCTTCCCTTAAGACAGTTCTTGTGGAATTGGTAAAGAGATATTTGGAAGCCAGAAGAGGGCTACGGTGAAAAAGGAAATATCCTCAGATGAAATCTGGAAAGAAGCTTTCTGAGAAACTGCTTAGTGTTCTATTAATTGATCTCACAGAGTTACATCTCTGTTTCGTGGATCTCTTGGCTAGCCTTATTTCTGTGGAATCTGAGAACAGATATTTCGGATCCCTTTGAAGACTATAGGGCCAAAGGAAATATACTCCTATAACAAAGAGAAAGAAGCTTTCTGAGAAACTTCTTTGTGTTCTGTGAAATCCTCTCACAGAGTTACAGCATTGCCCTCAAGAAGCCTTTCCTTAAGACAGTTCTTGTGGTATTGGCAAAGAGATATTTGGAAGCCCATATAGGGCTATGGTGAAAAAGGAATTATCCTCAGATGAAATCTGGAAAGAAGCTTTCTGAGAAACTGCTTAGTGTTCTGTTAATTCATCTCACAGAGTTACATCTCTGTTTCGTGGATCTCTTTGCTAGCCTTATTTCTGTGGAATCTGAGAACAGATATTTCGGATCCCTTTGAAGACTATAGGGCCAAAGGAAATATCCTCCGATAACAAAGAGAAAGAAGCTTTCTGAGAAACTCCTTTGTGTTCTCTGAAATCATCTCACAGAGTTACAGCTTTCCCCGCAAGAAG
>NW_020263293.1:0-2574 GCF_003255815.1 Theropithecus gelada | reverse complement strand
ACTCTGTCATCTAGGCTGGAAGTGCAGTGGCATGATCACATGTCACTCCAGCCTCGACATCTCCAGGCTCAGGTGATCCTCCTGCCTCAGCCTCCCAAGTAGCGGGGACTACAGGTTAGAGCCACCATGCCTGGCTAATTTTTGTATTTTTTTTTTAGAGACAGGGTTTTGATATGTTGCTCAGGCTGGTCTCAAGCTCCTGGACTCAAGCAATCTGCCCACCTTGGTCTCACAAAGTGTTGAAATGACAGGCATGCACTACTGCCCCTGGCCTGTTTCCATTTTTTTAATTGGCTGATTCATTCAGACACATAATTATCAAGTCAAATCTCACTATTTCCTTAGCATTTCTCTTCAGTTTAGCTTAGAAAAATCTATTCCTAAGTTAATATTTTAAAACATATACAATTAGTCAGGTGTGGTGGCACGCACCTGTAATCCCAGCTACTCGGGAGGTTGAGGCAGGAGAGTCACTTGAACCCGGGAGACAGAGGTTGCAGTGAGTCGAGACCGTGCCACTGCACTCAAGTGTGGGCGACGAGTGAGACGCCATCTCAATAAACAAAAGCAAAAACCAAAACAAAAACCAAGGTTTTCTCCAGATCATTTTTACATTTAATTATTCAGTCTGTTTTGACTATATGTCAAAACAGAATTCGGTAAATATAACTTCACTCCTACATACTATTAGTCAATATACCTAACACAATTTATTGAATAAACCAGTTCATTCCCAACAGCATCAAAAGTAATTACATTTCCCAATGAAAATTAATATAGGCATTATGGAAAATAATATGGAGATTCATCAGGGAAACTAAAAATAGAACTACTGTATGTTCCAGCAATCCTACCTGTGGGTGTATAGCTAAAGGAATTGAAATCAGCATACAGAAGATATAACTGCACTACCATATTCACTGCAGCATTCTTCATAATAGCTAAGGTATGGAAGCAACCTAGGAGGCCAGCATTGGGTGAATGAAGAAAACGTGATATATATATATACACACATACACACACACATATATATATGAATACTATTCACTCTTTTATTTTATTTATTTTTATTTTTTAATTTTATTTTGATACATAGTTTCGCTCTTGTTGCCCAGGCTGGAGTGCAATGGCACAATCTCAGCTCACCACAACCTCCATCTCCCTGGTTCAAGAGATTCTCCTACCTCAGTCTCCTGAGTAGCTGGGATTACAGACATGCACCACCACACCCAGCTAATTTTGTATTTTTAGTAGAGATGGGGTTTCTCCATGTTGGTCAGGCTGGTCTCGACCTCCTGACCTCAGGTGATCCTCTCACCTCAGCCTCCCTAAGTGCTAGGATTATAGGCATGAGCTAGCCACTGTGCCTGATCTTACAATTTACTCTTTTTTTTTTTCCTTTGAGATGGAGTTTCCCTCTTGTTGCCCAGGCTGCAGTGCAATGGTGTTATCTCTGTCACTGCAACCTCCGCCTCCCAGGTTCAAACGATTCTCCTGCCTCAGCCTCCCAAGTAGCTGGGATTACAGGTGCCCGCCACCACACCCAGCTAATTTTTGTATTTTTAATAGAGAGGGGCTTTCGCAATATTGCCCGTGCTGGTCTCGAACTCCTGAGCTTGAGTGATCCACTTGTCTCAGCCTCTGAAAGTGCTAGGATTACAGGTGTGAGCCACAGCATCCAGCCAAAAACACAGAGAGGTGTATTAATAGTCTGAAGCATTGCAAAATACTGCTGAGAATACAGTTCACTAATATCATCATCATAGAGTACAAAATACATTCTGGTATTATTAATATCATAGCTCTAACACACAGAACACTCATTCTATTAGAAATTAAATTATACCAATATTATTGATAATCACTTTTATAGCTGTCATTGTAAACTCAAAGATGAGAAATAAATTCATCATCAGGAAACATAAAACAAGTACTTAGCCTTATTGCTGAGAAGCCTATAGTTGCCTTTTACTGAATGGCACCTCAGTTCTTGGGATAAAGTTTGAAACGGTAACTGGAAGGACAGCTTTAACTTGAAAATGGTTTTATTTTTAGAGTTGTCATGTGATAAAAGCTATTCTCACATAGCCAAGCTGTTGGACAGAGATCAGGTTTTGTGAAAGTTTTTCCTCAAGTTTTTCACATTTTCCTCACTGCAACCCCAAACAATGGCAAATGCTTCATAAGCCCCTGTAAATGCTGATTCAGCTGATAAATTATTAAAATTCTCTTTCTTTAGGCCAGGTGTGGTGGCTCACACCTGTAATCCCAGCACTTTGGGAGGCCGAGGCAAGCAGATCATGAGGTCAGGAGGTGAAATCCCGTCTCTACTAAAAATACAAAAATTAGCCAGATATGGTGGCACGCGCCTTGTAATCCCAGATACTTTGGAGGCTGAGACAAGAGAATTGCTTGAACCTGGGAGGAGGAGGTTGCAGTGAGCCAAGATTGCACAACTGCACTCCAGCCTGGGTGTCAGAACAAGACTCCGTCTCAAATAAATAAAAAAGATAAAAAAGAAAAAATTAAATAAAATTCTCCTTTTTTAAAGTCCTAAGCCAGAAAATATTTAAA
>NW_020263292.1:0-2574 GCF_003255815.1 Theropithecus gelada | reverse complement strand
AACACATTTTCTCTATGATTTTTTTATTCCCTTAAGGAAAATCTCCCCTACTCATTTATAGTGGGTTATTTTCACAGAACCTTATGTTATTTTTACTTCTTTCTTTCTTTCTCTCTCTCTTTCTACATCTTTCTCTCTCACTTGCTTTTAATTTATAACAAAGATACAATTTTTCACCTGAAGTGTTCCCAGCAGTTAATGTACATATGTAAGATATGTTCCACTCTCTAGGTAGTTATTAAACAGGACAGGTTTATGTGTACTTCTCTCGGATGTAATAGGCATTCCCATTTTCTAACCAGTGGAGTATTTTTGATGCGAAAGAAAATGTGTCTCAACCTGACATAGCATGGTCTAAACCTTCTGCACTTTATTTGTTGCGGGCAATTCATTTGGAACTGCATTTTAAATTATTTGCACCTTATGGTAGTTCCCTGATCTTGGCCCTGGCAAAATGTTTTAGATAATCAAAAATTTTTGTCTCCTGATTGTGACATCTGAAACCATCATTGTATACTAAAATGGATGATTTTACAAACTATAAATATTAGCATATTTTCAAGAATGTCTCTGAGGTTATTTTCAGAGGCAAATGTTTCCCTATGCTTACTTAATTCCTTAAAGTCTTATCTTAGGTAAACTTTCTTCTATGTAAATAAAGACCATTGAGCACCTGCACTGCTTTTTGGTCTTCCAGATATATGTACCAAAAGAACATAAATCCTTTGAAATTAAGGTTCAGAGTAGTTTTTAAAAAGGGGAGAAAAAATTTATGTCATGCTGGCAAATATGGCATTGTAAAGGTTTTAGAGTCAAGTGGTCTAGGGTTTACATCGGGACTTTTAATCACATTAGAACATAACTTTGAACATATTTCTGGATTCCTCTAAATCAATTTGCTCATTTTTAAAATGTATGATTTTACAGTAATTTTAAAGAGGGTATTGCATGACAAGATAACATATGTAACAAGCTAAAATCGATATGGGTTTTATGGCAAATAATAAATGGCATCTATATTTGTTGTTTTGCTAGCACTATTTTGTCATTTCTACTGCAAGATTATCTCATAGTTCTGACTTAAGCATATAGTGACTGTATTCATTATAAGATCCACAGTAATACGTTTTATACAGTTAGGCATGTATTGAAGAGCCTCGCAGATTTCTAGAATTATGAGCAATCCTAAGCATTCCTCACTGTTGGTATGCATATTAGGGACAATAAGTTGAAGAGCCCACACTTAAATTTTGACTGCTAGCACCTGGTAACGTTAAGCTCCCTGCCCATGCCGTCTCACTCATTGCCTTTAATATATTCTTTTTCGAAGGCAAATGTTTACTGAGTGTGTACTAAATACTAGGTGTGATTTAAATGGTGTTGAGCAAAAAAAGGTACTTATATTTGGAAAAGGGACAACAAACAAGTTAATAAATACCTTGTTGATAATGCTAACCATGAAGAATAAAACGAAGTGTTATCATGAAAGAGGCACTTTATGGGGAGTGGTTATTTGAGTCATAACAATCAATGAAGTCATCTTAGATAAGAAGACAGTTGGCCGGGCTCGGTGGCTCACGCCTGTAACCCAGCACTTTGGGAGGCCGAGGCGGGTGGATCACGAGGTCAGGAGATCGAGACCGTCCTGGCTAACACGGTGAAACACCGTCTCTACTAAAAAGACAAAAAATTAACAGGATGTGGTGGCGGGCGCCTGTAGTCCCAGCTACTTGGGAGGCTGAGGCAGGAGAATGGCATGAACCCAGGAGGCGGAGGTTGCAGTGAGCCGAGATCACACCACTGCACTCCAGCCTGGGTGACAGAGCGAGACTCCGTCTCAAAACAAAACAAAACAAAACAAAACAAAAAGACAGTTGAACAAAGAGCTAAATAAAATGAGACATTGTACAATGACTCCCATATAGAGACGGGGAGAACATTCCAGGACAAGAAATAGCAAGAACTAAAATGCACAATGGGTATGTTTGAAAAATCCAAGAAGTGCAAAGAAGGCAGAGTTGGAAAAGGGGTGTGAATGAATGAGAATGGAAGGTGAGGAGGTCAGAGATGATAACAAGTGTGACTGGTAACTATATCCTGTAGAGCTATATGCTGCATAATGAAGACTTCTAATGTTTTGTTGAGTGAAATGTAAATCATTGGGAGGGTAGGAGTAGAAAAGTCTTACTTCAGTTTTAAAAGTATCGCTTTGGCGGGTGAGTAAAGACTAATTTAAACAGGCAAAAGTAGAAGCAGTGAGACCAGTTTGGAAGTTGTTACTATTTTCTGAGTGATGAGTAATGGCGACTTGAAATAGAATGACAGAATAAACATTTCAGAACTTAGTTGTATCTATTTCAAATACACAGCCAAGAGAAATTGCTAGTAGATTGATCATGGAGGGATGTTAAAAAAAAAAAAAAAAGACAACTAATACAGTTAAATTTTAATCTGTACAATTGGCATAATTGAGTTACTATTCAGAGAAAGGGATAAGTTTGGGAAATGATACCACTTTTCTTCATATAGAAATAAAGAATTTAGTTTTGCACAAATTTAATGTGAAATGCCTTA
>NW_020263291.1:0-2574 GCF_003255815.1 Theropithecus gelada | reverse complement strand
TGTGGAATCTGAGAACAGATATTTCGGATCCCTTTGAAGACTATAGGGCCAAAGGAAATATCCTCCGATAACAAAGAGAAAAATCTTTTTGAGAAACTTCTTTGTGATCTGTGAAATCATCTCACAGAGTTACAGCTTTCCCCTCAAGAAGCCTTTCGATAAGACAGTTCTTGTGTAATTGGCAAAGTGATACTTGGAAGCCCATAGAAGGCTATGGTGAAAAAAGAAATATCCTCAGAAGAAATCTGGAAAGAAGCTGTCTGAGAAACTGCTGAGCGTTCTGTTAATTCATCTCACAGAGTTACATCTGTATTTCGTGGATCTCTTTGCTAGCCTTATTTCTGTGGAATCTGAGAACAGATAGTTCGGATCCCTTTGAAGACTACAGGGCCAAAGGAAATATTCTCCGACAACAAAGAGAAAGAAGCTTTCTGAGAAACTTCTTTGTGTTCTGTGAAATCATGTCCCAGAGGTACAGCTTTCCCTTCAAGAAGCCTTTCGCTAAGACAGTTCTTCTGGAATTGGCAAAGTGATATTTGGAAGCCCATAGGGGGCTATGGTGAAAAAGGAAATATCCTCAGATGTAATCTGGGAAGAAGGTTTCGGAGAAACTGCTGAGTGTTCTGTTAATTCAACTCTCAGAGTTGCATCTGTATTTCGTGGATCTCTTTGCTAGCCTTATTTCTGTGGAATCTGAGAACAGATATTTCGGATCCCTTTGAAGACTACAGGGCCAAAGGAAATATTCTCCGACATCAAAGAGAAAGAGGCTTTCTGAGAAACTTCTTTGTGTTCTGTGAAATCATCTCACAGAGTTACAGCTTTCCCCTCAAGAAGCCTTTCGCTAAGACAGTTCTTGTGGAATTGGCAAAGGGATATTTGGAAGCCCTTAGAGGGCTATGGTGAAAAAGGAAATATCCTCAGATGAAATCTGGAAAGAAGTTTTCTGAGAAACTGCTTAGCGTTGTGTTAATTCACCTCACAGAGGTACACCTGTATTTCGTGGATATCTTTGTTAGCCTTATTTCTGTGGAATCTGAGAACAGATATTTCGGATCCCTTTGAAGACTATAGGGCCAAAGGAAATATCCTCCGATAAGAAAGAGACAGAAGCTTTCTGAGAAACTTCTTTGTGTTCTGTGAAATCATCTCACAGAGTTACAGCTTTCCCCTCAAGAAGCCTTTCCCTAAGACAGTTCTTGTGGAATTGGCAAAGTGATATTTGGAAGCCCATATAGGGCTACGGTGAAAAAGGAAATATCCTCAGATGAAATCTGGAAAGAAGCTTTCTGAGAAACTGCTGAGTGTTCTGTTTATTCATCTCACAGAGTTACATCTGTATTTCGTGGATCTCTTTGCTAGCCTTATTTCTGTGGAGCCAGAGAACAGATATTTTGGATCCCTTTGAAGACTATAGGGCCAAAGGAAATATCCTCCGAAAATAAAGAGAAAGAAGCTTTCTGAGAAACTTCTTTGTGTTCTGTGAAATCATCTCACAGAGTTACAGCTTTCCCCTCAAGAAGCCTTTCGCTAAGACAGTTCTTCTGGAATTGGCAAAGTGATATTTGGAAGCCCATAGGGGGCTATGGTGAAAAAGGAAATATCCTCAGATGAAATCTGAGAAGAAGGTTTCGGAGAAACTGCTGAGTGTTCTGCTAATTCATCGCTCAGAGTTACATCTGTATTTGGTGGATCTCTTTGCTAGCCTTATTTCTGTGGAATCTGAGAACAGATATTTCGGATCCCTTTGAAGACTATAGGGCCAAAGGAAATATCCTCCGATAACAAAGAGAAAGAAGCTTACTTAGAAACTTCTTTATGTTCTGTGAAATCATCTAACAGAGTTACAGCTTTCCCCTCAAGAAGCCTTTCGCTAAGACAGTTCTTGTGGAATTGGCAAAGTGATACTTGGAAGCCCATAGAGGGCTATGGTGAAAAAAGAAATATCCTCAGATGACATCTGGAAAGAAGCTTTCTGAGAAACTGCTGAGCGTTCTGTAAATTCATCTCACAGAGTTACATCTGTATTTCGTGGATCTCTTTTCTAGCCTATTTCTGTGGAATCTGAGAACAGATATTTCGGATCCCTTTGAAGACTATAGGGCCAAAGGAAATATCCTCCGATAACAAAGAGAAAGAAGCTTTCTGAGAAACTTCTTTGTATTCTGTGAAATCATCTCACCGTGTTACAGCTTTCCCTTCAAGAAGACTTTCGCTAAGGCAGTTCTTGTGGAATGGGCAAAGTGATATTTGGAAGCCCATAGAGGGCTATGGTGAAAAAGGAAATATCCTCAGATGAAATCTGAAAAGAAGCATTCTGAGAAACTGCTTCACATTGTCTTAATTCATCTCACAGAGTTACACCTGTATTTCGTGGATCTATTAGCTAGCCTTATTTCTGTGGAATCTGAGAACAGATATTTCGGATCCCTTTGAAGACTATAGGGTCAAAGGAAATATCCTCCGATAACAAAGAGAAAGAACCTTTCTGAGAAACTTCTTTGTGTTCTGTGAAATCATCACACACAGTTACAGCTTTCCCCTCAACAATTCATTCGATAAGACAGTTCTTGT
>NW_020263290.1:0-2574 GCF_003255815.1 Theropithecus gelada | reverse complement strand
TTCCTAATATCACTTTGCCAATTCCACAAGAACTGTCTTAGAGAAAGACTTCCTGAGGGGAAAGCTGTAATTCTGTGAGATGATTTCACAGAACACAAAGAAGTTTCTCGGAAAGCTTCTTTCTCTTTGTTATCGGAGGATATTTCCTTTGGCCCAATAGTCTTCAAAGGGATCCGAAATATCTGTTCTCAGATTCCACAGAAATAAGGTTAGCAAAGAGATCCACGAAATACAGATGTAACTCTGGGAGTGGAAGTCACACATCACAGAGCACTTTCTCAGAAAATTTCTTTCCCGATTTCATCTGAGGATATTTCCTTTTTCACCATAGCCCTCTATGGGCTTCCAAATATCACTTTGCCAATTCCACAAGAACTGTCTTAGCGAAAGGCTTCCTGAGGGGAAAGCTGTAACTCTGTGAGATGATTTCACAGAACACAAAGAAGTTTCTCAGAAAGCTTCTTTCTCTTTGTTATCGGAGGATATTTCCTTTGGCCCTATAGTCTTCAAAAGGATCCGAAATATCTGTTCTCAGATTCCACAGAAATATTGCTAGCAAAGAGATTAACGAAATACAGATGTAACTCTGTGAGATTAATTGACAGACCACTAAGGAGTTTCTCAGAAAGCTTCTTTACAGATTTGTTCTGAGGATATTTCCTTTTTCACCATAGCCTTCTAGGGGCTTCCAAATATCACTTTGCCAATTCCACAAGAACTCTCTAAGAGAAAGGCTTCCTGAGGGGAAAGCTGTAACTGTGTGAGATGATTTCACAGCACACAAAGAAGTTTCTCAGAAAGCTTCTTTCTCTTTGTTATCGGATTATATTTCCTTTGACCCTATAGTCTTCAAAGGGTTCCGAAATATCTGTTCTCAGATTCCGCAGAAATAAGGCTAGCAAAGAGATCCACGAAATACAGATGAAACTCTGTGAGATGAATTAACAGAACACTAAGCAGTTTCTCAGAAAGCTTCTTTCCAGATTTCATCTGAGGATATTTCCTTTTTCACCATAGCCCTCTATTTGCTTCCAAATATCACTTTGCCAATTCCACAAGAACTGTCTTAGAGAAAGGCTTCCTGAGGGGAAAGCTGTAACTCTGNNNGAAAGGCTTCCTGAGGGGAAAGCTGTAACTCTGTGAGATGATTTCACAGAACACAAAGAAGTTTCTCAGAAAGCTTCTTTCTCTTTGTTATCAGAGGATATTTCCTTTGGCCCTATAGTCTTCAAAGGGATCCGTAATATCTGTTCTCAGATTCCACAGAAATAAGACTAGCAAAGAGATCCACGAAATACAGATGGAACTCTGTGAGATGAATTAATAGAACACTAAGCAATTTCTCAGAAAGATACTTTCCAGATTTCATCTGATGATATTTCCTTTTTCACCGTAGCCCTCTATGGGCTTCCAAATATCACTTTGCCAATTCCAGGAGAACTGTCTTAGAGAAAGGCTTCCTGAGGGGAAAGCTGTAACTCTGGGAGATGATTTCACAGAACACAAAGAAGTTTCTCAGAAAGCTTCTTTCTCTTTGTTATCGGAGGATATTTACTTTGGCCCTATAGTCTTCAATGGGATCCGAAATATCTGTTCTCAGACTCCACAGAAATAAGGCTAGCAAAGAGATCCACGAAATACAGATGTAACTCTGTGAGTGGAAGTCACACATCACAGAGCAGTTTCTCAGAAAGATTCTTTCCAGATTACATCTGAGGATATTTCCTTTTTCACCACAGCCCTCTATGGGCTTCCAAATATCACTTTGAAAATTCCACAAGAACTGTCTTAGAGAAAGGCTTCCAGAGGGGAAAGCTGTAACTGTGTGAGATGATTTCACAGAACACAAAGAAGTTTCTCAGAAAGCTTCTTTCTCTTTGTTTTCGGAGGATATTTCCTTTGGCCCTATAGTCTTCAAAGGGAACCGAAACATCTGTTCTCAGATTCCAAAGAAATAAGGCTAGCAAAGAGATCCACGAAACACAGATGTAACTCTGTGAGATGAATTAATAGAACACTAAGCAATTTCTCAGAAAGATACTTTCCAGATTTCATCTGAGGATATTTCCTTTTTCACCATAGCCCTCTATGGGCTTCCAAATATCACTTTGCCAATTCCAGGAGAACTGTATTAGAGAAAGGCTTCCTGAGGGGAAAGCTGTAACTCTGTGAGATGATTTCACAGAACACAAAGAAGTTTCTCAGAAAGCTTCTTTGTCTTTGTTATAGGAGGATATTTCCTTTGGGCCTATAGTCTTCAAAGGGATCCGAAATATCTGTTCTCAGATTCCACAGAAATAAGGCTAGCAAAGAGATACACGAAATACAGATATAACTTTGTGAGATAAATTAACAGAACACTAAGGTGTTTCTCAGAAAGCTTCTTTCCAGATTTCATCTGAGGATATTTCCTGTTTCACCATAGCCCTCTATGGGCTTCCTAATATCACTTTGCCAATTCCACAAGAACTGTCTTTGAGAAAGGCTTCCTGAGGGGAAAGCTGTAGCTCTGTGAGATGATTTCACAGAACACAAAGAAGTTTCTCAGAAAGCTTCTTTCTCTTTGTTATCGGG
>NW_020263289.1:0-2574 GCF_003255815.1 Theropithecus gelada | reverse complement strand
CAAGAAGCCTTTCGCTAAGACAGTCTTGTGGAATTGGAAAAGTGATACTTTAAGCCCTTACAGGGCTATGGTGAAAAAGGAAATATCCTCAGATGAAATCTGGAAAGAGTTTTTCTGAGAAAGTGATTAGTGTTCTGTTAATTCATCTCTCAGACTTACATTTGTATTTCTTGGATCTCTTTGCTAGACTTATGTCTGTGGTATCTGAGAACAGATATTTCGGATCCCTTTGAAGACTATAGGGCCAAAGGAAATATCCTCCGATAACAAAGAGAAAGAAGCTTTCTGAGAAACTTCTTTGTATTCTGTGAAATCATCACACGGAGTTACAGCTTTCCCCTCTAGAATCCTTTCGCTAAGACAGTTCTTGTGGAATTGTCAAAGTGATATTTGGAAGCCCATAGTGGGCTATGGTGAAAAAGCAAATATCCTCAGATGAAATCTGGAAAGAAGCTTTCTGAGAAACTGCTCTGTGATGTGTGATTTCCAATCACAGAGTTACATCTGTATTTCGTGGATCTCTTTGCTAGCCTTATTTCTGTGCAATCTGAGAACATATATTTCGGATCCCTTTGATGACTGTAGGGCCAAAGGAAGTATCCTGTGATAAAAAAGAGAAAGAAGCTTTCTGAGAAACTTCTTTGTGTTCTGTGAAATCATCTCACCGAGTAACAGCATTCCAATGAAGAAGCCTTTCGCTAAGACAGTTCTTGTGGAATTGGCAAAGTGAAATTTGGAAGCCCATAGAGGGCTATGGTGAAAAAGGAAATATACTCAGAAGAAATCTCGAAAGAAGCTTTCTGAGATACTGCTTAGTGTTCTGTTAATTCATCTCACAGAGTGACATCTGTATTTCGTGGATCTCTTTTCTAGCCTTATTTCTGTGGGATCTGAGAACAGATATTTTGGATCCCTTTGCACACTATAGGGCCAAAGGAAATATCCTCCGATAACAAAGAGAAAGAAGCTTTCTGAGAAACTTCTTTGTGTCCTGTGAAATCATCTCACAGAGTTACAGCTTTCCAAACAAGAAGCCTTTCGCTAAGACAGTTCTTGTGGAATTGGCAAGGTGATATTAGGAAGCCCATAGAGGGCTATGGTGAAAAAGGAAATATCCTCAGACGAAATCTGGAAAGAAGATTTCTGAGCAAATGCTTAGTGTTCTGTTAATTTATCTCACAGAGTTATATCTGTATTTCGTGGATCTCTTTGCTAGCCTTATTTCTGTGGAATCTGAGAACAGATATTTCGGATCCCTTTGAAGACGATCGTGCCAAAGGAAATGTCCTCCGATAACAAAGAGAAAGAAGCTTTGTGAGAAACTTCTTTGTGTTCTGTGAAATCATCTCACAGAGTAACAGCTTTCCCCTAAAGCAGCCTTTCGCTAAGACAGTTCTTGTGGAATTGGAAAAGTGATATTTGGAAGCCCATTGAGGTCTATGGTGAAAAAGGATATATCCTCAGATGAAATCTGGAAGGAAGCTTTCGCAGAAACTGCTCTGTGATGTGTGACTTTCACTCACAGAGTTACATCTGTATTTCGTGGATCTCTTTGCTAGCCTTCTTTCTGTGGAATCTGAGAACAGATATTTCGGATCCCTTTGAAGACTAGAGGGCCAAAGGAAATATCCTCTGATAACAAAGAGAAAGAAGCTTTCTGAGAAACTTCTTTGTATTCTGTGAAATCATCTCACAGAAATACAGCTTTCCCCTCAAGAAGTCTTTAGCTAAGACAGTCTTCTGGAATTGGAAAAGTGATATTTTAAAACCTTACAGGGCTATGGTGAAAAAGGAAATATCCTCAGATGAAATCTGGAAAGAGGTTTTTTGAGAAACTGCTTAGTGTTTTGTTAATTCATCTCACAGAGTGACATCTGTATTTCGTGGATCTCTTTGGTAGCGTTA
This sequence comes from Theropithecus gelada, assembly GCF_003255815.1. Classification (NCBI taxonomy): domain Eukaryota; kingdom Metazoa; phylum Chordata; class Mammalia; order Primates; family Cercopithecidae; genus Theropithecus; species Theropithecus gelada. Next base: position 669 of record NW_020263289.1, on the reverse strand, counting down.
TTTCTGTGGTATCTGAGAACTCATATATTGCATCCCTTTGAAGACTATAGGGCCAAAGGAAATATCCTCCGATAAAAAAGAGAAAGAAGCTTTCTGAGAAACTACTTTGTGTTCTATGAAATCATCTCTCAGAGTTACAGCTTTCCCCTCAAGAAGCCTTTCGCTAGGACTGTTCCTGTGGAATTGGCAAAGTGATATTTGGAAGCCCATAGAGGGCTATGGTGAAAAAGGAAATATCCTCAGATGAAATCTGGAAAGAAGCTTTCTGAGAAACCGCTCTGTGATGTGGGATTTCCACTCACAGATTTACATGTGTATTTCATAGTTCTCGTTGCTAGCCTTATTTCTTTGGAATCTGCGAACATATATTTCGGATCCCTTTGAAGACTATAGGGCCAAAGGAAATATCCTCTGACAAAAAAGAGAAAGAACCTTTCTGAGAAACTCCTTTGTGTTCTGTGAAATCATCTCACAGAGTTACAGCTTTCCGCTCAAGAAGCCTTTCGCTAAGACAGTTCTTGTGGAATTGGCAAAGTAATATTTGGAAGCCCCTAGAGGGCTGTGGTGAAAAAGGAAATATTCTCAGTAGAAATCTCGAAAGAAGCTTTCTGAGATACTGCTTAGTGTTCTGTTAATTCATCTCACAGTGTTACATCTGCATTTCGTGGA